>NC_041385.1:225314030-225334002 GCF_002162155.2 Triticum dicoccoides
GAGCTGCCCAAGGTGATTTCCTTCTTTGGCGATCTCGATTGTGGTTTTTCATCTAAGTATGTGCTGATTTTTTTAGAAAAGGAAGTATGTGGTGATTAATAATGCAAAATTTTATTAGCTTTGATGCCATGCTATACATAGTGGTTTAAATAACTTGTGTTTCTTATACTGAAAAGTAATTCAGAATTTGTTTCTGTTTCAGTTAGAGCCCTGATGCAGACAAGGATTGGGTGGTTGTACATGTCACTCGCTATGAGGCGGACGACCTAAATATACGCACTGGGAAAACAAAGTTCTTAGGCTGTTAGATCCTGGAAGCCATTTGCGGTTATAACAATGAAGAGTTGTATTCCAGCCTCACTATTGTCAGGCGTGTTGTCCAGGGTGTACTGAAGCACAAGAAGTTCAAAGCTACTCGTTCGTTTGTGAGGCATACTGTTCTTGTCAAGCTTACGCAGGAAGATGACGTGGCATGCCTCCACAAACAAGTTTATCAGTGGCAAGGCCACAAGGTTGTCTTCATGAAGGTTCACAGGATTGATCTGCTGCGAGACGTCCTCGATGATGTTCATGGCAAGGTCCGTCTTGTGTGCAGCCCAAATTAGATCGAGGCATGAAATAGTTGCCCTAGCTAGTGTTTAATAGTAGTTTGGATTGTGTCTAATTATCCGAACCTTGCATGTTATCGACCCCTCTGGGGCTAGTACTCTGTTTGAATCCATCTATGGGAACTGCTACTAGTTTTGTGTGCCTGTGAATCATGTGAGAACCATCGTAATTGTTGCCGAAACAGATGCGTCCTCACTAGTTTTTTCATGAATATGGCATGGTAAGACATAAGTTGTTACGGTTTATCATATGAGCAGTGTGTGTTTTGATGAAATAGAGCACTCATTCGAGAACCGTGCGCTGACGTATACATAAGTACTTGTAAACACTGTTGGTGCTACCCCACTTGTAAGCAGTCGTGCAAAACACGGCACATTGGCTTAGCTCGCTTCAACACTAGGCTATCGACTAGCTAACAATCAACAATCTGTTGTCTGACATATAGGCAACTATGTATCTTGTTACAGTGGTTCATGCAGTTAATTGAGGCCACAATGTAATAAATTCCAAACGTTCACACGCTAGTCCAGCGCTCATGTGGAACACTCACATTAAACTCGTCTTCATAAAAAACTTGAAAAGCATAAGTTAAGCAATTTTATACATCTTAATGATTCATAGAACATAACAAACATATACTAGTTCATAGCAAAAGACAAAGTTGTGAGAAGGTTTACAAATCAGGAAAAAAACAAGCAAGACTTCTCTAAGCAAAGGGCCTCCCGGCAGGCTTAAATTTCCTGGAGTTCACTCTGGTTTTTTCTTGTTGCCACCATCCAGGGTTAGGTTCTCTCATTCCAGAATAACCAATTATAATTGTGGTCTCAGCTGGAATGCTGAACTGAACCATGCAGTGTACTGACTAGCTGAAATTTGCGCATGGCATCGAAGCTAATAAAATTTTGCATAGTGGTTCTTATACATAGTGGTTCTTACCATGAACTGGTAGAGAGTGCATTCCGGACTAGGATGCAGTTGTTTTTGCTCGTCCCTGCACTGCAATCAGGAAGTAAAACGTACGAATCAGCTTCTTTTAGATTGTTGGTCATTCTACCTTAGTTACTACCAATGTAGGGATACCTTGAAGATGGGAGGTTAGACGACGGCAACGAGGGATAGCCATCTCATTTTGCGCAGTTGTACTAAAACTGAGGTGTGTGCTTTCGATTGCGGGGATAGAAACGATACGGAGACAGACATCCTGAAACGATATGGAGACAGACATCCCTGTTTGCGCAAATACGAAATACGGTTATTTAAACAGTGACAGATATTACTACTTTCCCCCGTTTCCTCTTAGAACCAAGTCCTAGATTCATGCTACAGCTTTCCCACTTTCTTCCCTGTTTGAACCAACGCTTTGAGTCGACTGTACGAACTAGCTTTACTTCTAATAATAGTAGAAGTCTAGGTGGCTTCGGAACAGTGGACGGAAGTAGAAAAGGATCCACACAAAGGGGGAGAGGTGGGGCGGTAGATCAAGGCAGGTTTCGAAGGAATATATACCTGAGGGTCGTTGGCATGTGGCAAAGACAGCGTCGGGAGGCCGCATCTTGGCCACAATACCGCAGGGAGGAAGAAGGGGTCGGAGGCCCTCCCAAGCCGGCGCTCTCTCGGAGAGAACGGCACGGCCGCCGATCGGGGCATGCGGGCAGCCGTTGGTCTCATCCCTCGCCGCCGACGATAGCGTGAACGATGCACCTACACCCCTGCCTCGGTCAAGGTTGTCCGGCCGGATTTGTGACCAACCGTGAGCTGAGAAAGAGAGTGTGGCCATCTATGTCTTGCTTAGATCTGGAGAGCATGAGAGAGTGAACGAGAGGAACCCTAGTAAAGCAAGCGCTAAGGCTCCTGCTTTTATATATAGTGGAGTGATTTTGTTGTACCAGCTTCAAAAAAATGCGCTCCTACGTGTACCCATGAGTGGGTGTGAGAGAACTAGTGTGCACGTGCACCGCTTCTCTTTGTGAGAGTACAATATACTATGCCCAAAGAATGTTCGCCGCAAGATAATAGTATAAGTGTGTGACGTGTGAGCTAAAATAAAATGTGCGCGCCGTCTATTGTTTTTTAGAAGTTCTGAGGGTAGGGTGTGAAGAGCACATATGTGCGTGACGTCTACCTGTAGATAGACGGTGGGTGCGACGTGCGAGTCTGCGAGAGGACTTGGGAGAGTCGTGACTCGTGAGGGTGCGTGTGCGTGAGAGAGAGAGAGGGGGCACGTATCAATGCAATGCATGTGTCCGTAAATCATTATCCGACAAACTTTCGCCACAAGCCTTTTCCTGACGAACGTCGTAAGAACCGTTAGATCGGCATCCGACAGTGTTAGTTTTGCCATGTCATTTAACGGAACAGCCACTCCTCCTATACACAAATCTTCCACATGAGTGTTAGCAACTGCTGTATGCTCCCGCCGTTCTGAAATGCAGTGCATATAGCTTTATTGAAAATTCGAACCTCGCAAACTTTTACCGAGTTTTCGTGTACCAAATTGCACATGTAGAATACCTTGTATTTATCATTTCATTCATCTTCGAGAGGTAACTATAAAGATGGGTGAGGAGTCTACAAAGAAAGACCATTGTATCATCCACAGCAATTTCAACCATCCTTTAGTGTCGAGGAATATCATAGGAACTCTATATGATATGATTTTTATAGGATTTTTTCCTTTAGAGCCAATTGGTTCATAGGAATAGATTCATATACTCCACATTTCAAAGGAAATAAACATGATATCATTTCTATAGCTTTAGGGCCACTTGGTTAATATGAATGGATTCCTATACTCCCTTAATTTCAAAGGAAAATAAACATTAGCGTATATTCAATAGAAAAGTTCCTATGATATGAACCAAATTACATCTCTTTTCTAATCCCTCCTCATAGGAATTGAGATACATGTCATCTCTAGATTCAATAGAAAAGTTCCTATGATGTGAACCAAATGACATCTCTTTTCCAATCCCTACTCATAGGAATTGAGATACTCCATGTCATCTCTTTCCCTACAACTTCCATGTATACATATTCTATTCGTAAATAGATAGTACAACCCACTAGTAGCTTTTTTCCAAAACATGCAACTATGGCACAAGAACTATATAGTGTGCCAATAACTTTGAAAGATTGTTGCTAGATGAAGCTAACCCGACAGTGCAGAGATGGGCAAATCCGAGCACTATTGGCCGTTGGATATCATCAACATTCCACCAGATCTGCCACATGTACAATTTAGAAGACTCCATGGTTGAACTTAAGCATAATGCACAAACCTCAAAACACAAGCACTTCTCCTTTGTTCTAGAATCTTCTGTATCATAATTGATTTTTTTTTCTAAATGAATTGCCATTATTTGTTTTTTACTTTATGTTTTACAATGCACAACCCCATGAATCTTAACATTTTTATAAAACTAATTGATTTTGAATGAGACGAACTATAAGAACTAAACGAACATCTACATCATGCATATATGACTCAAAGCTTTACATGCTATAGTGTGTATTTATTCATAATTTGGTTTCGAAATCTCATGCGTTCAATACATGTGTACCTTACTAGTTTTGAGTAGAGTAGCAAATTTCACGCGGCCCCGGGTATATCGAAATGCAGAGCCCATGCATCATTGCCTTTCGGTCGAACCTACGTCCACAATTTTTTGTACGTACTATATCTCCACTAGTCCCCGAACCCAAAATGCTGCCTCGTTCCCGTAAAACCAAGCGGCACACACATATTTAAGGCGTCGACTCGAACCCGTTTACTACGACGTGGCCCCGCACGATGTAGTACTCCTACAAACCCTACCGCCGCACTCATCATCGGTTTTCTTCAAGAGGACGAGGGAGAAGCCGATTTGTAGTGGAGGCGCTTTCAAAAAAAGGATCTGTAGTGGAGACCCCTACCCTAGGGTGCCCTAGGTAGCTATCGCACGCATCATTGTTTTCTCTTTTCTTTATGCTCTTGCGCCCTAGAGTGAAATGAAGGTTGCTTCTGAAGGAAATATGCCCTAGAGGCAATAATAAAGTTATTATTTATTTCCTTATTTCATGATAAATGTTTATTATTCATGCTAGAATTGTATTAACCGGAAACATAATACATGTGTGAATGCATACACAAACATAGTGTCACTAGTATGCCTCTACTTGACTAGCTCGTTGAATCAAAGATGGTTAAGTTTCCTAGCCATGGACATGAGTTGTCATTTGATTAACGGGATCACATCATTAGGAGAATGATCTGATTGACATGACCCATTCCGTTAGCCTAGCACTTGATCGTTTAGTATATTGCTATTGCTTTCTTCATGACTTATACATGTTCCTGTAACTATGAGATTATGCAACTCCCGTTTACCGGAGGAACACTTTGGGTGCTACCAAACGTCACAACGTAACTAGGTGATTATAAAGGAGTACTACAGGTGTCTCCAAAGGTACAGTTTGGGTTGGCGTATTTCGAGATTAGGTTTTGTCACTCCGATTGTCGAAGAGGTATCTCTGGGCCCTCTCGGTAATGCACATCACTATAAGCCTTGCAAGCAATGTAGCTAATGAGTTAGTTACGGAATGATGCATTACGTAACGAGTAAAGAGACTTGCCGGTAACGAGATTGAACTAGGTATTGGATACCGACGATCGAATCTCGGGCAAGTAACATACCGATGACAAAGGGAACAACGTATGTTGTTATGCGGTTTGACCGATAAAAATCTTCGTAGAATATGTAGGAGCCAATATGGGCATCCAGGTTCCGCTATTGGTTATTTATCGAGAATAGTTCTAGGTCATGTCTACATAGTTCTCGAACCCGTAGGGTCCACACGCTTAACGTTACGATGACAATTTTATTATGAGTTTATAAGTTTTGATGTATCGAAGTTTGTTCGGAGTGCCGGATGTGATCACGGACATGACGAGGAGTCTCAAAATGGTCAAGACATAAAGATTGATATATTGGAAGCCTATATTTGGATATCGGAATGGTTCCGGGTGAAATCGGGATTTTACCGGAGTATCAGGGGGTTACCGGAACCCTCCCGGGGGTTATTGGGCCTTCATGGGCCCTAAGGGAGAAGAAGAGAGGAGGCAAGAGGTGGGCTGCGCCCCCTCCCCTCCCTGGTCCGAATAGGACAAGGAGAGGGGGGCGGCGCCCCCCCCCCCTTCCTTCCCCTCTTCCTCCTCCTTCCCCCTTCTCCTTCTCCAACTAGGAAAGAAGGGAGTCCTACTCCTGGTGGGAGTAGGACTCCCCCTTGGCGCGCCCTCCTTGGCAGGCCGCCCCCTCCCCCTTGGCTCCTTTATATACGGGGGCAAGGGGGCACCCTAGAACACACAAGTTGATCTACGGTCATATCGTCGCGGAGTTTAGGCGAAGCCCTGCGCTGGTAGAGCATCATCATCGTCACCACGCCGTCGTGCTGACGGAACTCATCCCTGACACTTTGCTGGATCGGAGTCCGGGGATCATCATCGAGCTGAACGTGTGCTGAACTCGGAGGTGTCATACGTTCGGTACTTGGATCGGTCAGATCGTGAAGACGTATGACTACATCAACCGCGTTGTCATAACGCTTCCGCTTACGGTCTACGAGGGTACATGGACAACACTCTCCCCTCTCGTTGTAGGATTTTTTTTTGAAATTACTACGTTCCCCAACAGTGGCATCCGAGCCTGGTTTTATGCGTAGATGTCATATGCACGAGTAGAACACAAGTGAGTTGTGGGCGATACAAGTCATACTGCTTACCAGCATGTCATACTTTGGTTCGGCGGTATTGTGAGATGAAGCGGCCCGGACCGACATTACGCGTACGCTTACGCGAGACTGGTTTCACCGTTACGAGCACTCGTGCTTAAAGGTGGCTGGCGGGTGTCTGTCTCTCTCACTTTAGCTGAACCGAGTGTGGCTACGCCCGGTCCTTGCGAAGGTTAAAACAGCACTAACTTGACGAACTATCGTTGTGGTTTTGATGCGTAGGTAAGAACGGTTCTTGCTCAGTCCGTAGCAGCCACGTAAAATTTGCAACAACAAAGTAGAGGACGTCTAACTTGTTTTTGCAGGGCATGTTGTGATGTGATATGGTCAAGACGTGATGCTATATTTTATTGTATGAGATGATCATGTTTTGTAACCGAAGTTATCGGCAACTGGCAGGAGCCATATGGTTGTCGCTTTATTGTATGAAATGCAAACGCCATGTAATTGCTTTACTTTATCACTAAGCGGTAGCGATAGTCGTAGAAGCAATAGATGGCATAACGACAACGATGCTACGATGGAGATCAAGGTGTCGCGCCAGTGACGATGGTGATCACGACGGTGCTTCGAAGATGGAGATCACAAGCACAAGATGATGATGGCCATATCATATCACTTATATTGATTGCATGTGATGATTATCCTTTATGCATCTTATCTTACTTTGATTGACGGTAGCATTTTAAGATGATCTTTCACTAAAATTATCAAGAAGTGTTCTCCCTGAGTATGCACCATTGCGAAAGTTCTTCGTGCTGAGACACCACGTGATGATCGGGTGTGATAGGCTCTACGTTCAAATACAACGGGTGCAAAACAGTTGCACACACGGAATACTCAGGTTAAACTTGACGAGCCTAGCATATACAGATATGGCCTCGGAACACAGAGACCGAAAGGTCGAACGTGAATCATATAGTAGATATAATCAACATAGTGATGTTCACCAAAACTACTCCATCTCACGTGATGATCGGACATGGTTTAGTTGATTTGGATCACGTGATCACTTAGATGACTAGAGAGATGTCTGTCTAAGTGGGAGTTCTTTAGTAATATGATTAATTGAACTTAAATTTATCATGAACTTAGTCCTGGTAGTATTTTGCAAATTATGTTATAGATCAATAGCTTGCGTTGTTGCTTTCATATGTTTATTTTGATATGTTCCTAGAGAAAACTGTGTTGAAAGATGTTAGTAGCAATGATGCGGATTGGATCCGTGATCTGAGGTTTATCCTCATTGCTGCACAAAAGAATTATGTCCTTGATGCACCGCTAGGTGACAAACCTATTGCAGGAGCAAATGCAGACGTTATGAACGTTTGGCTAGCACAATATGATGACTACTTGATAGTTTAGTGCACCATGCTTAACGGCTTAGAATCGGGACTTCAAAGACGTTTTGAACGTCATGGACTATATGAGATGTTCCAGGAATTGAAGTTAATATTTCCAGCAAATACCCGAATTGAGAGATATGAAGTCTCCAACAAGTTCTATAGCTAAAAGATGGAGGAGAATCGCTCAACTAGTGAGCATGTGCTCAGATTGTTTGGGTACTTCAATCACTTGAATCAAGTGGGAGTTAATCTTCCAGATAAGATAGTGGTTGACAGAATTCTCTAGTCACCATCACTAAGTCACTAGAACTTCATGATGAACTATAGTATGCAAGGGATGACGAAAACGATTCCCGAGCTCTTCGTGATGTTGAAATCGACGAAGGTAGAAATCAAGAAAGAGCATCAAGTGTTGATGATTGACAAGACCACTAGTTTCAAGAAAAGGGCAAAGGAAAGAAAGGGAAACTTCACGTGGAATGGCAAACAAGTTGTCACTCCTGTGAAGAAGACCAAAACTGGACCAAAGCCTGAAACTGAGTGCTTACACTGCAAAGGAAATGGTCACTGGAAGCGGAAATGCCCTGAATATTTGGTGGATAAGAAGGATGGCAAAGTGAACAAGGGTATATCTGATATACAGGTTATTGATGTGTGTCTTACTAGTGTTTATAGTAGCCCTTGAGTATTTGATACTTGTTCAGTTGCTAAGATTAGTAACTCAAAACAGGAGTTACAGAATAAACAGAGACTAGTTGAAGGGTGAAGTGATGATGAGTGTTGGAAGTAGTTCCAAGATTGATATGATCATCATCGCACACTACCTATACTTTCGGGATTAGTGTTAAACCTAAATAAATGTTATTTGGTGTTTGCATTGAGCATGAATATGATTTCATCATGTTTATTGCGATACGGTTTTTCATTTAAAGTTAGAGAATAAATTGTTATTCTGTTTACATGAATAAGACCTTCGATGGTCATACACCCAATGAACATAGTTTGTTGGATCTCGATCGTAGTGATACACATATTCATAATATTGATGCCAAAAGATGAAAAGTTAATAATGATATTGCAACTTATTTGTGGCACTGCCGTTTGGGTCATATCGGTGTAAAGCGCATGAAGAAACTCCATAAATATGGATTTTCGGAATCACTTGGTTATGAATCATTTGATGCTTGCAAACCGTGCCTTTTGGGCAAGATGACTAAAACTCCGTTCTCCGGAACAATGGAACAAGCTACTGACTTATTGGAAATAATACATACCGATGTATGCGATCCAATGAGTGTTGATGCTCGTGGCAAGTATCGTTATTTTCTGACCTTCACAAAATGATTTGAGCAGATATGGGTATATCTACTTGATAAAACATAAGTCTGAAATAATTGAAAGGTTCAAAGAATTTCAGAGTGAAGTGGAAAAATCATCGTAACAAGAAAATAAAGTTTCTGCGATTTGATCACGGAGATGAATATTTGAATTACGAGTTTGGTCTTCATTTGAAACAATGTGAAATAGTTTCACAACTCACGCCACCTGGAACACCACAATGTAATGGTGTGTCCGAACGTCGTAATCGTACTTTACTAGATATGGTGCGATCTATGATGTCTCTTATCGGTTTACCACTATTGTTTTGGGGTTATGCATTAGAGACAGCTGCATTCACGTTTAATAGGGCACCATCTAAATCCGTTGAGACGACACCTTATGAACTGTGGTTTGCCTAGAAACCAAAGTTGTCGTTTCTTAAAGTTTGGGGCTGCGATGCTTATATGAAAAAGTTTCAACCTGATAAGCTCAAACCCAAATCGGAGAAGTGCGTCTTCATAGAATACCCAAATGAAATTGTTGGGTACACCTTCTATCACAGATCCGAAGGCAAGATATTCGTTGCTGAAAATGGATCCTTTCTAGAGAAGGAGTTTCTCTCGAAAGAAGTGAGTGGGAGGAAAGTAGAACTTGATGAGGTAACTGTACCTGCTCCCTTATTGGAAAGTAGTTCATCACAAGAACCGGTTCCTGTGACAACTACACCAATTAGTGAGGAATCTAATGATATTGATCATGAAACTTCGGATCAAGTTACTATCGAACCTCGTAGGTCTACTAGAGTAAGATTCGCACCAGAGTGGTACGGTAATCCTATTCTGGAGGTCATGTTACTTGACCATGACGAACCTACGAACTATGAGGAAGCGATGATGAGCCTAGATCCCGCAAAATGGTTTGAGGCCATGAAATCTGAGATGGGGTCCATGTATAAGAACAAAGTGTGGACTTTGGTGGACTTGCCCGCTGATCGGCAAGCCATAGAAAATAAATGGATCTTCAAGAGGAAGACGGACGCTGATAGTAGTGTTACTATCAACAAAGCTAGACTTGTCGAAAAAGGTTTTTTGACAAAGTTCAAGGTGTTGAATACAATGAGATTTTCTCACTCGTATCGATGCTTAAAAGTCTGTCCGAATCATGTTAGCAATTGCCACATTTTATGAAATTTGGCAAATGGATGTCAAAACTACATTCCTTAATGGATTTATTAAAGAAGAGTTGTATATGATACAACCAGAAGGTTTTGTCAATCCTAAAGGTGCAAACAAAATATGCAAGCTCCAGCGATCCATCTATGGACTGGTGCAAGCATCTCAGAGTTGGAATATACGCTTTGATAAGTTGATCAAAGCATATAGTTTTATACAGACTTGCGGTGAAGCCTGTATTTACAAGAAAGTGAGTGGGGCACTATAGCATTTCTGATAAGTATATGTGAATAACATATTGTTGATCGGAAATAATGTAGAATTATTCTGCAAAGCTTAAAGGAGTGTTTGAAAGGAGTTTTTTGAAAGAAAGACCTCGGCAAAGCTACTTACATATTGAGCATCAAGATCTATTGAGATAGATCAAGACGCTTGATAAGATTTTCAATGAGTACATACCTTGACAAGATTTTGAAGTAGTTCAAAATGGAACAGTCAAAGAAAGAGTTCTTGCCTGTGTTGCGAAGGTATGAAATTGAGTAAGACTCAAATCCCGACCACGGCAGAAAATAGAAAGAGAATGAAAGTCATTCACTATGCATCAGTCATAGTTTATATAAAAGTATGCCATGCTATGGACTAGACCTATTGTATACTCTGCCCTGGTTTGGCAAGGGAGTACAATAGTGATCTAGGAGTAGATCACTGGACATTGGTCAAAAGTATCCTTAGTGGAATAAGGATATGTTTCTCAATTATGGAGGTGACAAAAGGTTCGTCGTAAAAGGTTACGTCGATACAAGCTTTTACACCAATCCAGATAACTCTAAATCTCAATCTGGATGCATATTGAAAGTGGGAGCAATTAGCTAGAGTAGCTCCGTGCAGAGCATTGTGGACATAGAATATTTGCAAAATACATACGGTTCTGATTATGACAGACCAGTTGACTAAACTTCTCACACAAGCAAAACATGATCATACCTTAGTACTCTTTGGGTGTTAATCACATAGTGATGTGAACTAGATTATTGACTCTAGTAAACCCTTTGGGTGTTGATCACATGACAATGTGAACTATGGGTATTAATCACATACAGATGTGAATATTGGTGTTAAATCACATGGCGATGTGAACTAGATTATTGACTCTAGTGCAAGTGGGAGACTGAAGGAAATATTCCCTAGAGGCAATAATAAAGTTACTATTTATTTCCTTATTTCATGATAAATGTTTATTATTCATGCTAGAATTGTATTAACTGGAAACATAATACATGTGTGAATACATAGACAAACATAGTGTCACTAGTATGCCTCTACTTGACTAGCTCGTTGAATCAAAGATGGTTAAGTTTCCTAGCCATGGACATGAGTTGTCATTTGATTAACGGGATCACATCATTAGGAGAATGATGTGATTGACATGACCCATTCCGTTAGCCTAGCACTTGATCGTTTAGTATATTGCTATTTCTTTCTTCATGACTTATACATGTTCCTGTAACTATGAGATTATGCAACTCCCGTTTACCGGAGGAACACTTTGGGTGCTACCAAACGTCACAACGTAACTGGGTGATTATAAAGGAGTACTACAGGTGTCTCCAAAGGTACAGTTTGGGTTGGCGTATTTCGAGATTAGGTTTTGTCACTCCGATTGTCGGAGAGGTATCTCTGGGCCCTCTCGGTAATGCACATCACTATAAGCCTTGCAAGCAATGTAGCTAATGAGTTAGTTACGGAATGATGCATTACGTAACGAGTAAAGAGACTTGCCGGTAACGAGATTGAACTAGGTATTGGATACCGACGATCGAATCTCGGGCAAGTAACATACCGATGACAAAGGGAACAACGTATGTTGTTATGCGGTTTGACCGATAAAGATCTTCGTAGAATATGTAGGAGCCAATATGGGCATCCAGGTTCCTCTATTGGTTATTGACCGAGAATAGTTCTAGGTCATGTCTACATAGTTCTCGAACCCGTAGGGTCCGCACGCTTAACGTTACAATGACAGTTTTATTATGAGTTTATAAGTTTTGATGTACCGAAGTTTGTTCGGAGTCCCGGATGTGATCACGGACATGACGAGAAGTCTCGAAATGGTCGAGACATAAAGATTGATATATTGGAAGCCTATATTTGGATATCGGAATAGTTCCGGGTGAAATCATGATTTTACCGGAGTATCGGGGGGTTACCGGAACCCTCCCGGGGGTTATTGGGCCTTCATGGGCCCTAAGGGAGAAGAAGAGAGGAGGCAAGAGGTGGGCTGCGCCCCCTCCCCTCCCTGGTCCGAATAGGACAAGGAGAGGGGGGCGGCGCCCCCCCCCCTTCCTTCCCCTCTTCTTCCTCCTTCCCCCTTCTCCTTCTCCAACTAGGAAAGAAGGGAGTCCTACTCCCGGTGGGAGTAGGACTCCCCCTTGGCGCGCCCTCCTTGGTCGGCCGCCCCTCCCCCTTGGCTCCTTTATATACGGGGGCAAGTGGGCACCCTAGGACACACAAGTTGATCTACGGATCGTTCCTTAGCCGTGTGCGGTGCCCCCCTCCACCATATTCCACCTCGGTCATATCGTCATGGAGTTTAGGCAAAGCCCTGCGCCGGTAGAGCATCATCATCGTCACCACGCCGTCGTGCTGACGGAACTCATCCCCAAAACTTTGCTGGATCGGAGTCCGGAGATCATCATCGAGCTGAACGTGTGCTGAACTCGGAGGTGTCGTACGTTTGGTACTTGGATCGGTCGGATCGTGAAGACGTACGACTACATCAACCGCGTTGTCATAATGCTTCCACTTATGGTCTACGAGGGTACGTGTACAACACTCTCCCCTCTCGTTGCTAGGCATCACCATGATCTTGCGTGTGCGTAGGATTTTTTTTAAATTACTACGTTCCCCAACAGCTTCGTCCGTCTAGCTTGATGCGGGAAAGGTGGGACTTTGTGATTTGACCCCTCATCGCTCATTTTCTACTACTGCGGCGCTACGACCGGGGTGCCTCCAATTCCAACCGCTGCTCCGAACTGTAATTTGGTGCATCGCACGTGGAACAAGACGGTGGATGAGCCACATGTCTGCCAAAGGGGTCCTGTTAAGTGTGTCGCCATTTCGTGTGCGGACTGACCCTGCTTGAGTTGCTACGCCAACACAACAGGAGCAGCCTACCACTTGGTTTTGCTCCTTGGTGAATCCCGACTATATTGATCTAAAAAGATA
Source organism: Triticum dicoccoides (assembly GCF_002162155.2). NCBI lineage: Eukaryota > Viridiplantae > Streptophyta > Magnoliopsida > Poales > Poaceae > Triticum > Triticum dicoccoides. The sequence continues at coordinate 225,327,469 of NC_041385.1, forward strand.
CGTGCTGAACTACCCTCTCCGTCTCGGTTTTTTATTTGTAGGCATCTCGGTTTATAGGGCCTACACGTAGTTCTAGGTCATGCATTTGACTAACTAAATATGAGTTACTATGTCACAAAAAGTATATCATTGGATTCTTATTGGTTGATATGTGAAGAAACAAGAAACGAGGTAGAAGTTAATGCACCACGCCTTAGTATTTTGGGATTATTTGGTTTTCGTAAGATGACTTACTCACCTAGATGGAGGGAGTAGTTGTATTTAAAAGTCGAGGGCGGGGCTTTTCCTGCGCGGTAGACGGGGCAGTTCCGCCTAGTCAGTTTGACAGAGACGCAAGAAGATGAGGGAGTAGGCTACTGCAAACGTAGAGCTGTGTGATTTGACAGCGAGTTACTGCTGGACAGGTGGGGCCCTGTGATTTGACTTGCCATTATCATTTTAACTGCAGTGCTACGACCGGCGTGAGTCTCCCGATTCCTGACCACCTCCATACAGGTGCCTCTCCCAATGCTCCACCATGTAGTAGAGGCTGGCTCTTGCATGAGAGCCCACTTTTCCACTTTTTCCTTGCCTCTCTTTCCTCCACATATGCAAAATGCCATGTAACGCGCACTATTGTACTTACTTGCTCCTACAGGTGCTTCAGCTTGCCACATAGGCATAAAGTCTGATGTGGCAAGTTAATCAAGAAGAGAGAGACTAGTTTGGTGACCCAAGGAAGAAACGGTGCTAAGCGCGTGTACCTAGGTGAAAAGACAATTTTGAGTCTATAGCTAATTAAATGAAGCAAACTTAGAAACACCATTTCATTGGAAGAGGTCACTCCTTGGCAAATGCAATAAATACCAGTACTCCCTGTGTCCCATAATATAAGAACGTTTTTGGCACTACACTAGTGTCAAAAACGTTCTTATATTATGGGACGGATGGAGTACGAAGAAAGAGATAAAGAGGAGTAAAAAATGAAACTTATAGCCAACCTTGTTGTTGTATGAGTGACTAAGTGGTGACTATGTATGACATGCCAACATCAGATAGCCTAATGCACCGTGTTAAATCTCCAAGGGCGCGACCGCGCGAGCGACACAACGGTCGTGGTAGGCGCGACCATGATACGTGCTGCTGGCAGCCCTTGGATCTGAGATCAAACGGTCGCATGCTAAGTTGCTGAAAATTTGCAGAATAACCCTCCAGGATAGGATATTCACCCATAGGTCTAGAATCACGCCATGGAACCATTCGATCTCAGATCCAAGGGCTCTCGGACGCCCGTATCATGGGAGAATGGAAAGCCACTACCCTATCGTTCGCACGCTGGCAGTTTGCTCCTACTCGTCCCCGCACGATTAATACTACGGCGGTTTGCTCCTAGTCGTCCTGTCCATTCACATTACGGTAGTTCCACTAATCCTAACCCTCCTCCCAAATCCATGGCGTCCCAAATCTCCCCGATCGGCGGTGAACCATCACCGGTGATGAGTTCGACGTCATCTACACCCGTTCTTCCGCGACGGTGAAAGAATGCCTTTCTCGCTTTAGACGCATGTTTGAAAACTCAAATGATGAGTGGGTCGCTGGGCTAGATGTTGAGTACACCACAGTCCTGGGACGAGAGAAGGATCTAAAGGATGAAGAGAGGAAGAAGCCCGCCGTGATCCAGGTTTGCGTACATAACATTTGCTTGGTCTACCACATATGCCATGCCGATGTTGAGTGCCAGGATTTTAAGAACTTCCTCGAGGACAAAACAGTGAAATTCATTACTATAGACTTTAAGAACGACAAAGAAGTCATGGGTCGGATAGGCCTCGTTGTAGGCAACCCCTTCGACCTCCAGAAGAATCAGCTGCTGCCCTCTCGTCAGCCCTCAATGCTGACCCTGGCAGGAGCCATGGTTCATCCTTCGTACCGTAAACTGGAGAAACCTCATTACACGTTTCATCGTCATGCATGGCAGCGGAATGTACTAGATATAGACCACATCCACTATGCGGCAATGGATGGCTACCTTTGTTTCAATATCTACAAGGGTTGGATGAAGAGCATCAGCCAAGTTGGTGGTTCAAGCAAAGAAGTATCGGCCAAGAGGAAGAGGGACAAGGACGAAGTCGAGGACGTGGACGAGGACTCCGAGTAAGGTGGCAGTGTCGTTTCTCATGGTGGTTCTAAACTTCTAATGTAGTGTCTACCGGATTAGTTGCGTAGTTTAATTTCAGGTGTGCTTAGTTTAATTTGAGGGGTGTGTTGTGCCGAGCCCCCAGCAGAACTATGTTATGTTTCTTCTCGTTACTTTAACTCTTCAGTATGTACGTACTACTAGTATTTCTTTAACAGAATTTAGCACCCCAATTAAGCACGTACTAGCTTTTTTAATAGTACTATATGCATAATTTGGCGACGAGCGCTCTCTATATGTACCACCTTTTTTTAAAATTTCAATTTTTGCTCCATGGTGCAATCCATCGATAGTAGTACTATACAAAAGTATACATTTTTTAAAAGGCTAGAGTACTGTTCATCACATATATATAGCCAGTTAAATTCTCAACCTAGAACGACATGCATGCCATGTAGTAAACTGATACGGAGGAAGTATAGTAAAAATGAGGTGATTTTACCGAGCGATCAGCGGGGGAGCATGGCCTGTCATGCGGTCCCACGTGTCATGATGTACCAAGGTGATGCGCGTGTCCCTCTTGAGGCAGAAGCAATACTAGTACGTGGTTTGAGATGATGGCGAACCGAAGTGTGAAATAATGGTTGCTTCGTCCGTCTGGGAAGGTGCGGCATTGTGATTTGATGTCTCATTGCTCATTACTACTATTGGGTCGGTATGAGTGGGGTGCGTCCCCCCTGCTATTCTGCACTGTTATTTGGTGCTTGACACGTCGACCCGGTTGCTATATGTCCCACATGTCAGTGACAGGAAGTACAGAATTCATGAAAGGGAGCGTCGACGGAGGAGTATACTACAGAATTCATGAAAGGGAGCGACTTAGTTTTGGAAAAATATGTTTTTACGGAGTACGTACCCACTAGGGTTTGTAGGGCTCATCTAAAAAACATTCGTTTTTCTGTTTGATAAGTCTCAGTTCTACTATACTAGTAGTAGTACCATTACATGTTGGATTTCGAGGTGTGTTAGATCACCCGACGCAAGCAGTGTCAAGAGAAAACTAACCAATGCATGTACAAGTTCATGGAAATTTAGTGGTCATTCATGCATTCGTTCTAATTAATGCCTCAGTAAACATAACTTCTTGAGAAAAACGAGCGTACTGTGCAAACTACGAAATTAATTCGACCACTCGCCGTCTACCTTGGTTGGAGAGATTTTGAAATTGAGCCATAAACTGGAAAGGAGGGAGTAGTAACTTTTGTCTCGATTACTATTTGTGGCCTTGTATAGATGCAAAATGTATTTTTTTATAGTGGCCTTGTATAAGTAAATGGAGGGAGTACTAACCAAATTACGTAGTAGGGACGAGGAGTAAACGGAGGGAGTAGTAAAATTTTCTCCTCGTGTTGTGAGCCACCGCGCGCATGGGCGAGGGAGCGGGCGTAAAGGCGTACAGTAGTAGTAAGCTTCACCTCATCCCGCGAGCCACCGCGCCCGTGGGCGGGGGAGACGGTGTACTAAGCAAGCTTCTCCTTGTTCTGCGAGTTGACGGGACACATCAAAAGTACTCCACTGTATAGAGCTTGCCTCTAAGGTAGGCCCCACATGGTTTGCCTCTTTTTTTAATTTAACATAACGCGTCATGTCGCAATTTGTTTGTTCACCCGTGGTAGATGATCCTCCCTCCACCAAGTGGACAACCAGTACACGTGCCAAATTACCATGTGGGCTGCCTTTTTCGTACAGAAATGAGCTCCACCGTGTACCCGCGCGGGTGTGGTTGGGAAAGAGACGGGAGTACGTGTGCCGTGCGTGCACCTCTTCTCTTCGTGCACGTCCCCCACCTACGTGGGTGGGTGTGAGAGAGATACAAACCTAGACATAATGCGCCGTCCATCCCCATGCCTGCCCAGTCGACCACCAGTCACCACCACGCCCCACTCCTCCTCACCTTATCTCTCATATTTCTCCCTCCATTTTTATATACAAGGGGCCACTATAAAAATTACAATTTGCAGATATACAAGGCCACTAACACTAATCGATGCAATATTAATGGTGTTTGCCTCATGGTACTAGCAAAGGAGGACATTAATTATCCCTTGCATGCATGCGGGAGTTTGTAAAAAAATGCATCTTGATGTTTCGTGCAATGCACAGGCATCTTGCTAGTCCATGAAAACATCACATGGCAAATTCCACGGCGAACGAGGGATTTGAATCTGTTGGGAGGGCTGTTTTGATCTTGCCCGGGGTAGCCAAAATATTGGCGACCCTTTTGTCCACCGGTGCCTTTGCCACCAATGAACGAGGAATGGCTCGGGTGCTCATGCTGTCATGCATCCTCCAGCACGCACGTTGGAGACGAGCTCGCACGAGCTGTGTTTTTTTGTCCCACAATGCCGCCCGAGCCGCCCGTAGACCGACCAGCGACCCACAAATTACGCCATCCAACCGTAGCCGCACACATTATGACAACAACATAACCAACCGGACGAAATTCACGCAAACACGTAGACAAACTGATATTTCATATAAACAACGACGGAAATCATATAAAATACCGGATTTTCACACAAACATGATGGATTTCATTACATTCAAATGAACTACGCGGTGCTAGTTCTGGACAGCACAGGTATATAATACCTGGCCTAAATGGTCGCCCGCCGATCGATTTGTGTTCCTCATGTCCGGCAGCACGATCACCGGACCGCCGGGAGCCCCGGAGGTATATGCTTCAGCGCAAAGGACGGCTCGCTTCCCCACTTCCCAACTGATATCATTGGCTGGTGCCGAAGATGATGGTGGCCGGCACCGGTTCGAGTTCATCACCGGCCACTACTTCGCCATGGCCGGCACCGGCTCGAGTTCATCCTAACATTTCCCTCTTCCGTGGAGCCCATGCAGGGTCGTCGAAGGTCCTCGGAACAAAAGGATCCGGCAAGACACCTGCTGTGTACGCCAGCGTCGCCTCCGCGGTGGCCTTCATGGGACGCAAGCGGCGGCTGCTTCCCGTGTTCTACTTCTCCTCGATGATGGCAGCGGACGCGGAGGCGCTGGCCACCGACTCGTCGCTCTCCGCGCACCCGGCTTCTGTCGCTGCTTGCATGGCGCTGCCGCCGGCATGGGAGTCTCAGCCACAGAAATGGGAGACGCGGTACGAGGCGGCGGCATGGACGGCAGCAACGACGCTCGTGTGCCGCTCCTCGTTGAGCTGGCCTAGAGCGGCGAGTTGCTGAACCACGCGCCGGCTTGGGGCGGCAACTGGCTCCGTCGGGCGAGGGGAGGGAGGTGGATCAGTGAGCTGCATAGCTCGTATCTGGTGGGCTACCCAGCCGGCTTGGATGCGGAATAACTACTCTTCATAAGCCATTGTAAGAGTGGACAAAATGGTGGAGGAGATAGGGGAGCGGCGGAGGTGTGCGATTCTTGGCCGGCATTTGGCCTCCTTTAAATAGGAGATTAAATAGATGGCGGACGGGAGGAGCCTCGGCCGGCGTTGCGTTTAACGCCGGCCCGGTCATGAACGGACGTGTGTCCAGAGTGGGTTTCTCGGCTTCCACACGGGCGGGTTTCATGGAGGCGTTTGAATGCAGCACGGAGGCGTGTTCAGCCGGGCGTGCCGCGAGTGGCGCCCTCGACTCTGACCTAGGACATCGCGCCGTTCTTCCACTGACGTGTGGGCTCTTTGGGTGCATGGCCTGCATGTCAGTGACCCAACGCAGGCAGCGCACAGCAGAGGAACCTTTGGTGGTCCAGGGTGGTCAGAAGCGGGCATTTCATAAACTGATGATTGTTCATTGAGTGTGACGTCATCCTTCTCATGTAGTTAAGCCTACTATGTTGATAGCCCGTTCGATACGTTGTGATTCATAAAGACCGCTGCAAACATCAATGTTCTACTTATCACAGATAAGATTGATTAATACCCATAACAATCCATGTCCTTAACAAAGGGTGCATGCACGTATAGGTTGAGCGTGTGTCTTGCGTCGTGTGCTGTGTGCTTGCAGGCGTGCGAGTGTTGCGTGCGTGCAACGGTGCGTTTCAGTGTTGCATGCATGGATGCGTACGTGCGTGTGTTCGTGAGTGCATGTGTATGTGTCAGTGTTGCATGCCAGCATGCGTGCGTGTGTACATTATGTGTACGTGTCAGTGTTGCACGCCTACAAGCGTGCGTGTCTTGCGTGCGTGCATGTGTACGTGCGGGGTGAGGATACACGTCAGTCGACTGACTTTTTCATCTCTGGTCATTAGATTTTCCAGCCGTTGGATACGAAATCAAGGGCCTCCAGTTTATCATCAAACTCCAACCCCCTGAGCCGCCAGCCACCATCAGCCAAACCGCCAGCCCCGCCGCCCGCGGCCGGCCTACCCTCCTCGAAACCACTCCCCACCGCCGGTCCGCCACC
>NC_041385.1:225334332-225362589 GCF_002162155.2 Triticum dicoccoides
AATGAACGCCCCCCCAACCGCCGGTGACTGCCAACCAGAGGTCTCACGACTTCGAATACCCATTGACCACTAGTTTATTACCATTTATGTCCTTCATATACGCACTGACGGGTGGGCCCTATGGTAATGTGCGTTGCTGAATGTGGACCGTTTGACAGGTCAATTGATCGTGTTATCAACAAATTACGGAGCTGTATGGTGAGCCAGTGACCGTATGATCACCCTAAAATGTACTCCTATTTTATTAACACAGTACAGACTCAAACTACCATTTCTTTCTTTCATATACGGGCTGACAGGTGGGCCCCACGGTTATGCGCCCCGATGTTGCAACACTAGTTGCGCCGTTTGACTGGTCAATTGATTGTGTCATCAACAAAATACGGAGTTGTACGGGTGAGCCAGTGACCGTATAATCATGACATGTATTTTTTTAACATGGTACAGATGCAAGGGCTCATATATACGCGCAAGCACTCACCGCTATAAGCGCACACACGCGAACCCTACCCCTATGAGCACCTTCGAGAGAGTGGGCCAGCATATATGATCTTGAGATTTTATGAAGTCACCATAGGTGCCTCGTAGTCGAGTGGAACATCTCCTCCCACTGAACGTACATCGCCAGAAAATACTGAAATTAACACAAGATAAATGCGAGCATCGGGACTTTAACCTTGGTGGGCTCGAGAAACCACTGTCCTCTAACCATCCAACCACATGTTAGTTAGCACGACAAAATGTATGTGGTGACCGTGATGAGCTTATTCTGAAGTCCAGTGACCATATCGTGCTTTCGCTTCAAATACAATGACCGTAAGTGTCGTCAACAAAATACGGAGCACGCATCAAATGCAAAGTCCGTTAGTGTCATCAACAAAATATGGAGACGTATCGTGAGCTAGATACCGTTGTACTATTGTATATGCTTATTTTCTTAGTGGCCGATTGCATGTGTGGTGTGGTGGGCACATCATTTCTAGTTGTGGTGGGTCAACATGAAGACTCATGGGTCGGTTCCATCCTGCGCTACATATAGGTTGGACCGAGACGTGTTATACGAAGACCCATGTGGAGGACTCGGCGTACAACATGAAGCTACCAGGGTCGCGGAGGATTCTATCCCCACTGGTGATAAGCCGACTATATATGATTTGTAACCCTAGGCCCTTAGTATGTTATACAAGCTTGGGGGATAGTTCGTCGATAGTATACACACACGCACAATGCCTGGTATTCACGTGTACTTTGCACACACCCCTATCACTAATATACAGTACCAGGAGTAGGCTCTTTCTTCAACTGCAAGGGTCCGACCCGAACTAGGGTAAAACTTTGCCTCGTATTACCATCCAGCCTAACAGCCAGGGATATCCTACCGAATGATATGATGAAATCATATCTTCCAACTACTAAGAGAGAGGTGTGTCGGGGGCAATGTGTGCGAGAGAGGCCTAAAGATAATGTGCGTAGTGTTCCATCCTCGTATCTAATGCATAAAATTACGTGTAAAAGGCGGTTCTACGCATTAAATTAAAATATAAATGGCATTATTATTTTTGGATGAGATCATGAATTTTGCAAAATTGCGTATGGACGAAAATCGGTCTATCAGACACCCATACTCTATTGAATTCTAGCATGTGCATGTGTTTATTTCATATTATCGATCCATAGAGTGAGAGCAGTTTGAAATACAGGCAATGGATGCTTTTGCAATTCATATATAAACATTAATTAGTGCACTCCATGTCGTTAGTGTGAAGCACTTTATACATTTGTCACTTGCATGGATACATTCCAAATTGCTAGCTACGAAATAAAATACATGTCGAATTCAACATAAAGGGGGTTTCGAAGATTCGAATTCATAGGAAGTGCATTCATCTATTTGAACCCGAGATAATGGCACTTGTAAATCAGATGTAAAAGGGGGCATCAATCTTTGTTATGAGTTTGAACATGCTATATATATCCATACGCATATCTAACTTTTTTTGCAACCAAGGAGATTATATCTGGAACCATGCATGAACTGAGGTAAGTTGCATATTTTTTAATATATACTCGTGTACAATGTATATTCAAATGTACCCTCTCCATTCCAAAATAATTGTAGCTTTAGGATTTTCAAGAGTAAAGATTTGTGGAGTTTGACAAATCCTGAAAGTTCAATTCAAGAGAACCGAAAACCTTAATGCTTTTGCTCCCAAATATTGAACGAAGCGCCAAATAGGCCTCTGGTCACCCGAAACCGTGCGAGACTAATGTTTTGGTGGTAGGAATTTACTGTCCTGACTCTGTCCCGTGTAGCCTATCGGCCCGATGTCCAAAGGTCTAAACCGGGGTAGGTTTGTAACTTCACCAAGACGCCAGTCTCAACCGCCTCCGAGAAGCATTCATACGCCGTGGGCGCCTAAACACCCATGCGCTCGGCCGAAATCTATCCCGCCCACATTTGGGACACCTGACATGACTGTCCTACCCCCAACCCGCAATATGTCCGAAATTTTAGATGGGGGCAAAGTTTGTAACTTTCCCCAAATTTCAAACAAGCGCGTCTCAAACCGAAACATTGTTCCCCCTTAGTTCCCCGCCTCCCTCCGTTTCCCCATTCATACTCCATGGGCGTGAAAACGCCCTTTCCACCAGCCGCGAAACCCCAGCCTCCTCCGTCCTCCACCCCATAGCGGCCAATCCACCGCCGCCCTCCTTCATCATGCCGAGCCGGTACCCCGACGTCGTCGTCCAACGCAACTGCAACCGCAATGCCCTCAAGGACTTAGCAGCTGAAGCCGAGGCAGAGCTGCCTCCACGACGCTGATGCCGATGTGCGCCGTACCAGAACCACTCCGACCACGCCGTCCTGCGCCTCACTGCTGCGGCTCCACTGTCGCAACCGTCCACCGCACCGGGGTTTTTCCCGCTACGCCGTCGTTCGCCACCTCGGATCTGCTTCCCCGCCGCCGAAAGACGGCCACCGCACCACACTCAACAACTTGGCCATGGGTTCGTCCAAGGCTGCACCGTCCTCCACAACTTCTGGTTTCCAGCGAACAACAAGAAGATCGTCGGAAAAACAGAAGGAGGACACAACACTGCCAGCAGAAAGAGGTACTCCTCTTCCCTTATTCGTGCAAATCTTACGTCTCCGCTCACACCGTATTCATCCCACAAAAGAAACTAGTTGAGCGCTTCTTACTGCATCTTCTTCGTGATACTAAATGCACAAGGTTTCCTCCCTTTTACTATTTCACCTTTGCTAGAGGTCAGTAGCCCGCCTGGATTTCAATTCAGGGCCAGTCGAACCGCAATTAAAAGAAGCAGCACCCGCTTAGGCGCGCAGAGCACCTAGTCCGCCTGTTCCCCGGGGAAGCGGCACATCGGTGTCTATCATAGGGGTGTGGAGGTCGGCGGGGCTTGAATGGATGGCTGGGGGGCGGTGCCAAGCACGGCGATGCGGTGAGGTCGAGGGGAGGGCGCAGGCAGGGGAGGAATACTGGGCCAGTGGTCGCTGGCGTTTCGAGGAAGATCGTCAACACTGACTGGCTGGAGGTAGATGAAGACGATCTGCCCGTTCTTTGTACATCGGACGGTGCAGAAAAAATGGACTGACCTATTTGCTTTCAGTTGACTGTTATTTTCATAGAATCCTATAGTAATTTAGTGTGATATGCATGTTGTAGAGCTATCATATGTCTCCCGCCATTTATTTCTCACTGACCTGCTATCTGCTACCTTTACACTGTACTAATTGTGCACACACTTCACCCATACTCACACTATTATTTTTTTATGCATGGGTATTTCAGACTCTGACGCAGTGTTGATGAATGCCGAAAAGAAAAGACAGAAGTCGCTCCAGTGTAATTCGAAGATAAGCACTAAGTGTTTCAGCGCTCTAATGGGTGAAGTGTCAGCAGTTGGAGACAGTAAACATAGCTCTGCAGTTGATGATCTCAATTGCCACACACAACCATCCCAGGTGCTTGCTTTAACTTTGCGCTGTCAAATGTGGTTGCATGTTGCATATGGTGTCTAGCTTGTATTGCTTCCAATTTGGTTAAATTGCATCTGCTTACTTTACACATTATACCTTTGATAATGACATGCCTTCCTGTTTTTGATACATACTACATATGTCTATTAACCATGTTCGTACATCAAACTAATGCTCTTTTGTATCCCTCGTCAATCACTTATGATGAGATAGTCACCCAAGTGGGTTACTGTGAGACGCCCTACTCGTTTAAAGAGTGCAGTGTCATCCTCCCCACATGATTCTCAAGAAACAGCAAGGCTAAATGAAGATAGTCAATGTAGCTCTCTAGTTGATCCCCGCAATTCCCCCACACCACCATCGCAGGTGCTTGCTCTTACTTGGCAGTGTGATATGTGGTTGCATGTTGCATATGGTGTCTACCTTGTAATGCTTCTAATTAGGGTAAATTGCATCTGCTTAGTTAACACATTATACCTGTGAATATGACATGCCTTCCTGTTTTTGGTACATACTACGTCTTTCTATTAACCATGTTCTTACATCAAACTACTTTTATTGTGTATCCCTCATCAATGCTCCTAATTTGCTAAATTGCATCTCCTTAGCTTACACATTATACATGTGAATATGACACGCCTTCCTATTTTTGATACATAATATCTGCCTATCACACCAAGTTCTTACATCAAACTACTGTTCTTGTGTATCCTGCATCTATCGCTTATGATGAGACAGTCACGTGCGTGGGTTAATATGAGACGCAGTACTCTTATAAAGAATGCAATTTCATCCTCTCCACATGATTCTAAACAAACAGCAAGTCTAAATGAAGATATTGAACATTGCTCTGTACCTGAAGACCGCACTTCCCCTACACCACCATCACAGGTGCTTGCTCCAACTTCGCAGTGTGATATGTGGTTGCATGTTGCATATGGTGTCTAGCTTGTAATGCTTCTAATTAGGGTAAATTGCATCTGCTTAGTTTACACACTATACTTGTGAATATGACATGCCTTCCTATTTTTGGTACACACTACATCTATATGTTAACCTTGTTCTTACATGACACTACCTCTCTTCTGTATCCTGCATCAATCACTTACGATGAGTCACCTTTATTCGTTGCATATTGCATATTATTTCTAGCCTGTTGCCATGTATTGCTTCTAATTTGGTCAAATACATTTGTTACGGCACCCTTTTAATTTGGCAGAGTGATATTGGTTTCATCTTTCATATGGTTTCTAGCTTGCATCGATTCGAACAAGTTCAAGCACCTTGTGCTTAGTTTACACTTTATACATCATACATGTCAATATGTCACGCCGTCCTGTTTTTCATACATATTCCATCCTCCTATCATGCAGCTGTCTTACATGAAAGTAGTGTTCGTCAGTATCATGCATCAATAAGAGCAAATTTTATTCCTTTTTCTTGTGGGTTTGACTTGACAAGGCAAAATCAAGAAAGAGGAAAGAAAAGAGTAAGGAAGGCGATGATGGTGGTCCTCTGCAGCAACGTAAACGGAGCATCTGTACCGATTCTCCTTGTACTGATAGTGCATTACAAGGTCCAAGTCTCTGCTCCCCTACTCCACCATCCAAGGTGCTTGCTCTAACTTGGCAATGTGATATCTGGTTGCATGTTTCATATGGTGTCTAGCTCGTGTTGCTCCTAATTAGTGCAAACTGCATCTGCTTAGCTTACACATGATACATGTGAATATGACACGCTTTCCTGTTTTTGGTACATACTATATCTGTCTATCACACCATGTTCTTACATGAAACTACTCTTCTTGTGTATCCTGCATTAGTCACTTATGATGGGACACCTTTAAGTTGGCAGTGTGATATTGGTTTGCGTCTTGAATATGATTTCTAGCATGTATTGCTTCTAGTTTGATGAACGCCACCTATGACGAGACAGTTTTAACTTGGCAGAGTGATATTGATTGCACCTTCCATATGGTGTCTTGCAGTGTTTCTAATTTGTTGAAGTGCCTTCTGCTTAGTTACCACATCATAGGTGTGAATATGTCAAGCCGTCCATTTTTTTGTACATATTCCATCCTCGTATCATGACTTTGCCTTTCATCAGAGTAGTGTTCGTCAGTATCATGCATGAATGAGTTCTAAAGAGCGAATGATATTCCTTTTTCTTGTCGGTATGACCTCACAATGCAAAATCAATAAAGCTAAAGGAAATTGGCAAGGCATTGGATGATGTTGGTCCTTCCGAGCAACTGAAACGGAGGTTCTCTACAGATTCTACTCCGCCATCCTCCCAACAAGATTTGCAAGACAACGCAAGGCTAGACAGTCAACGTAGCTGTGTAGATGATGAGCACATCTCCCCTACTCCACCATCACAGGTGCTTGCTCTAACTTGGCACTATTATATGTGGTTGCATGTTGCGTATGATGTCTAGCTTGTATTGCTTCTAACTTTGTTGAATTGCATCTGCTTACTTTACACATAATGCCTGTGAATATGACATGTGTTCATGTTTCTACATCAGACTACTATTTCTGCATATCCCGCATCAGTCACTTATGATAAGGCACCTTTAAGTCGCCACTGTGATATTGGTTGTGTCTTGCATATGATTTCTAGCATGTACTGCTTCTAATTTGTTAAAACGCCATACAGTTTGAACTTGGCAGAGTGATATTGGTTGCATCTTTCATATGGTGTCTAGCTTGTAGTGCTTCTAATTTGCTGAAATGCCTTTTGCTTAGTTACCACATCATAGGTGTGAATATGTCACACCATCCTGTTTTTCATACATATTCCATCCTCGCATCATGTGTTTGCCTTTCATCCAAGTAGTGTTCGTCAATATCATGCATGAATGAGTTCTAAAGAGCGAATTTTATTCCTTTTTCTTATCGGTTTGACTTCACAATGCAAAATCATTACAGCTGAAGGAAATTAGTACGGCAGTGGATGATGGTGGTCCTTCGGAGCAACTCAAATAAGGGGTCTCTACAGATTCTACTCCGCCATCCTCCCAACAAGTTTCGCAAGACAACACAGGGCTGGGCAGTCAACATAGCTGTGTAGATGATGAGCACATCTCCCCTACTCCACCATCATAGGTGCTTGCTCTAACTTGACACTATTATATGTGGTTGCATGTTGCGTATGATGTCTAGCTTGTATTGCTTCTAACTTGAATTGCATCTGCTTACTTTACACATAATGCCTGTGAATATGACACGTGTTCCCGTTTTCTAGAACATACGTGTACATGATGAGCACATCTCCCCTACTCCACCATCACAGGTGCTTGCTCTTACTTGGAACTGTTATACGTGGTTGCGTTTTTCGTATGATGTCTAGTTTGTATTGCTTCTGATTATGTAGAATTGCATCTGCGTAGCTTACAACTTATACCTGCAATGATCACTTACCCATAAGACACATTTAACTTGGGACTGTGATGTAGGTTGCATCTTGCATTGTCTTCTAGCTTGTACTGCTTCTAATTTCTTGAAATGGCACTTACGACGAGACACTTTTTACCTGATAGAGTGATATTGGTTGCATGTTCATATGGTGCCTAGTTTTCATTTCTTCTAATTTTGTTGAAATGCCTTCCGCTTACTGGTTTTTTCATACATATTCCATCCTCCTATCGTACATGTGAATATGAAATGCTGTATTTTTTTGTATATATTCCATCCCCCTATCGTGCACTTGCCTTACATCAAAGTAGTGTTCGTCTGTATCATGCATCAACCAGTTATGCAGAGCTAATTTTATTCATCTTCTTGTGGTTTTGACTTCATAAGGCAATATCAGAAAATAGGAAGGAAAAGAGTAGGTTAGGGGATGTTGGTGGTACTCCGCACCGACGCAAACAGAGACTCTCTAGATTTGCCACTTCTACTGCTAATGAAGTTGAAGTCCCAAGTCTACATGATGAGTTCATCTCCCGTACTCCACCATCGCAGGCGCTTGCTCTAAGTTGACAATGTGATAATTGGTTTCATGTTGCATATGTTGTCTAGCCTGTATTTCTTCTATTTTGATTAAATTGCACCTGCTGAGTTTGTACGTTATACATGTGCATATGACATGGCTTTCTGTGTCTAGAATACACTGCATCTATCTATCATACCATGTTCTTACATCAAAGTACTGCTGTTGTGTATCCCGCATCAGTAACTCATGATTGCACGCTTTTAACATGGCAGTTTGATAGTGGTTGCATCTTGCATTGATTTCTACATTGTACTGCTTCTAATTTTTCGAATTGCCACTTATGACAAGACACTTTTAACTTGGCAGAGTAATATTGGTTGCATCTTTCATATGGTGTCTAGCTTGCATTACTTCTATTTTCTTGAAAATCCTTCTGCTTAGTTTGCACATCGTAGCTGTGAATATGTCATGCCGTCCTGTTTTTCTTACATATTCCATCCTCATACGGTTGTCTTACATCAAAGTATTGCTTGTCTGTATCATGCATCAATGAGTTCTGAAGAGTGATTTTATTCTTTTGTGTTGTGGGTACAGCTTGACATGGCAAAGTCAAAAAAGAGCAAGGAAAATAATATAGTAGGGAGTGATGTTACTCGTCAGGTGAAACAGAAAAGGTTCTGCCATCGAGATTCTACTAGTACTTATAATGCAGTAGAAGGTCCAAGTCCACCGGCTAAATCTACAAACACAGTATCACCTGCTCCACCAGCTGCAACATCCGCTTCAACTGTACCAGCATCTCAACCAGTTACTCGTTCGTTTGCTCCGGAACTGGCCAGTTCCCAAGCTGCCTTCACACCTAACACTACTTCCGAAGCACTGCTGACACAACATGACTTGGCAAGATCAGATGAACCTCATGAGCATCAACACCAAGACGGTACCTGACCGAGTCAAGTTGCAGTTGCATGCTCCTTTATATGTACTCTCACAGTTTGATGTACACTAACACTTTCCATATTCGTTGTTGAACTAGCACCACGGCGCAAGCGGAAACAGACATCAGGGATAATGCTTGACAGATTAACAAAATCTAAAGGAGGAAGAATGGAGATCCATTTTGAGGCAGGTTTAAAAAGGCCACGTGATGCTACAGAGTCAACCAAGTTAGTATCAGAGGCAGCCGTTGCTATTAGGTGTCATGCACGTATCCTCCCAACGTGGATCCAGTACAGAAATGAGAAAGACAATACCCAGTTTAACACCTTCCTTGACCATTTATCCGTAAGTAATGTTATTCACCACAATTAGTAATATTGTCTTGCTCGGTCCCATACTTTCTAGCTTCCTCCTAATAAGACTCACATTCTTTTTTCAACAGATGAGGTTCAAGTTGGATCCGAAAGATGATGCAACTAAACAAGCATGCACTCATGTTTTTCAGTCTGCTCTGCGACAGTATCGGTACCACCTTAGAAAATCTCACTTTGAAGGCAAGGCTAACAATGAAATCGCCCAAACATCTCCAGTGGAATATATTACAGATGAAGACTGGACAGCCCTCGTTAAACACTGGTCTGATCCAAAGTATCAGGTAGGCTATATGTATTTGATTAAACCACATATTGAACTTGTATTCATGTATGTGCCTTACAAGTGTATCTTCTTCTAGGGTAACTGTTTGAAGAACAAAACCAACTGTTCTAAAGTGAAATTCCAACAAACAACAGGATCTCGTAGCTATATTGCACACTGCGAGGCTCTTGTAAATAGCTGCTACTTCCTTCTTTTTTTGTGCCATATTATCGTATCTATATTGACTTGTTCCAAATACAGGGGAAAGCCCGTGCAGACCAAAAAGAACCTGAACCGAATGCAGTGCAAATCTTCAAGGATTGCCACACCAGCAAGATGAAGGGCATGAGCACACCAGTTCAAGCCGCTGTTGTAAGTCCTTACTCCTCCTGCCTTGAACTGATTGGTACTGTGATGTGTTCATTTAACTACTTGGTTTGCAGCCAATGTCAGTTACTTTGTTCACTTTTATACACAGTTGTCTTAACGTATCATTTCACCTTACATGGTTTAAAAGAGATGAAGGATATTCTTTTGGTCTTGATCTGTAATCTAGTTGTTATGTTCACGTGCGCATACAATGATAAAATAGCCTGTTTGTTTTATATCTGTTTGCCCATGATATGAATGATGTCATACTATGTTCATCCTACTTTAAACCATGTCTCTTTATCCTTAGATGTCAACGAATGTGAGGAAATAGACAATACAGTAGGCATGCTACATGGACATATGTTCCGAACGTGATTTTATTATGTAGTTGGCACTACAATACATGCTAATGTATTACAGTAGTTCACCAAAATAAGTTATGTATAAACGTTTAACCTACTTTGTTTGTTTTTATCTCATTAGTAACTTATCTGGTACACTAATCTACAAGTTCAAACTTTCAGGAAGCTATGGAACAAATGATTGAACAGCCACAACCACCTGAAGGTGACGAGGCTACTACATGCACAATGTCACCTCTTGCTGCAGTGCGTCAGTATCTCTCCACTAATAGTGCAAAAAGCACCTTCTTGCGTAATTCTGGGTTGGTTGTCAAGGTAACCTCGTCCAAATCGCCTACTGAACAAAATCTTCCTGCTAGACAGAGTGATATATCTGTGCTCCAGACACAAGTCCAATCCCTAATGGACGTTGTTTCGGAAACAAGAATAGTGGTTGAGAAATGTCGTCAAGATATGAATGGTTTTGAAACCATACTATCAGACATTCGCTTCGTTGTTCAAGAGCAATGGCGGAAAAAAGGTGGAGATCGTGCTGCTCCATCAGATTCTACAGCCTGAAACATTAGCCCTCAGGTCAAATGATCTGTGCTTCTATACATCTGATGGTGCTTTTATCTGGAAGGACTGTAAACTTGATGCCAACATGCCTTTTGTTGTATGGTTGGAATTTTTTTTGTTGTGATACAACATTTATGATGCTGCCACAGGCTGCAGTAATTATGACGCTATTTTTGTATAGTGTAGGTTTATCTTCGTAATGTATTCGGCCGAAAGCTTCGTAGGAGCCCAACATGCCAACATTCGTCAGGCCCATTCCAATTGGGCTAAAAACGATTACGGGTAGAAATTGGCATGTAGCTCACTAAAAATATCTGGGCTTAAATCAGCATAAGCTTTCATATTTTTCTGGTAGGCCTGTGCCCATAGTGGGCCTTTAACAGGCTTGAACATAATTTGGGCCCTCAGTAAAAATAGGCCGTTTACATGTGTAAATATCTCGAGCCCATAAAAACATGGGCCTTTAATAGACCGAAAGTGAGATTGGGCCCTGATTGTGCCAAATAACCCACTGGACTTAGCAGGCCGAAATGGTGGCCCATTTACGATGCGGATATTTGACAGGCCAAAATTAGGACGGGACGTAAATGCGCCAACCTAATACACGGGCCTTTAACAGGCCGGAACTTCGGTCGGGCTAGATTATCGTCATTTTTATATGGGCGGTTAATGGGCCCGATATGAAGTTGGGCCACATATGGCCCATGGTTTACGTCCGGCGTTAACAAGCCGAAAATGACAACAGACCGAAAGTGGCCCAAATCTATAGTGGGCCTCTAACAAGCCGAATGACAAACATGTCCGAATATGACCCAAATCCTTCACGGTCGTTTATGGGCCGAAAGTTTTGATGGCCTGTAAATGGGCCCAAATGAAGTCGGACCTTTAACAAGCCAGAAATACACCGGGCCATAATTCGGCCCAATTACTTACTGGACTGTTAACGGGCCAGAAGTGACCATGGGCCGCATTGATGACAAGTTTAGACCAGGCCGTTGACGGGCCGATTTGATAGAGAATGTTGGGCCTTTAGCTGGGCCGGCCCATTATGGTTTGCAGAATCTTGTGGGCCTTTAGCTGGGCCGGCCCATTGTGGTCCGAAAAATCTTGTGGGCCTTTAGCTGGGCCGGCCCATTATGGTCTGCAAAATCGTGAGCCTTTAGCTCGGCCGGCCCATTACGGTCCGCTAAATTTTGTGGGCCTTTAACTAGGCCGGCCCATTATGGTCTGCTAAATCTTATGGGCCTTCGGTTGGGCTGGCCCATTTAAACTTTGTGGGCCACTTTTGGGCCAGTCAACGTGTCAACATATCATAGGCCCATCTCGACCGTTGGATGAGTGACACCTGTGCCAACGTGGAACTGACGTGTGGATCCGTCAGCCAATGAGAATTTTACACATGGAAAATCGGCATTGGTCGTGGCTGTTAACGGGTTATCGGATCCAAAATCCGACCCGATAGCTTAACGTCGTTCCGTTATGGTGGATGCTACGTGTCGGTCACCCTTGACGAAAGCACTTCTGTGACGCGTGATTTATCGTCATGGAAGTGGACACTTCCGTGATGATAATTTTGGTAATGTCATGGAACACTTCTACGACAGCACAAGTATGACTATCTTGATTCTGTCATAAAACCGTCATGGATGTACATGCATGACAGAAAATGCGAAATACTGTGACAAACACGTATCATCACGGAAGTGTATCTTTTTGTAGTGAAGTGGATCAGGAGATCTGCACAATCAAGAGAAAGACGATGTACATGGTGCGCTGGATGGGCGCAAGCTTACCTCACCAGGAGCAATAGCGGGGCGGCAGGGAGCTTTAGCCTCTAATGAACTCGCCGCTCCAAAGGGCCACGGGCGCACAGACAATGCCTGAGAGACTCACCGATGTGCGGTGGATTTCCTGGTGGCAACGACGCGGTTCGAGGTGGGTCGTGCCTGCCGGAATTTGGCCGAAGGCAGTAAGGACAGAGGCGGAGCTAGGGGGTGCACGATGGAGCAGCCTGCCGGCGGTGTCGAGGGAAGAGAGGGGAAATGAAGAGGGGGTAAAGGGGAATTTATAGGACACTACCACGGGCTCGGGAGTGCACAGAGAGCACGTGGACGTATGACGTGGGTGAGGGAGTGCGTCGGTTGTGAGCGAGGTCATGGGCAAGTCGGGAGGTTAGGGACAATGTGGGCGGGTCCCATGCGTCAGCGAGAGAGAGAAGAGAGAAGAGAGAAGAGAGAGAGAAATGCGCGCTCGTGGGCTGGCTAGCTGGGCCGGGGTGGCTTGGCTGGGTGGCCCCCCTTTTTCAATTTTTCTCTTTTTTCTGTTTCTTCCGTTTGTTTGCATTTGATTTCGAATTTGGTTTTCTTTCAAAAACAAACTTTCTCTAAATTCCAAATGGAATATTTCTAAGCATGTGAAAATTTTATTTACCCTTTTTAGGAAAATGACTTTTGTCACTGCATTTTCCTTTCTATTTTAATTTCCTTTTGAACTTCAGGTTGGTTTCAAAACAGATATGTTTTGAATCAAATTAAAATATTAACAGAAGGTCCAACATTCATCTGGACTTATGGTAATTATTTTTCCTGCCAAACAATGCAAGGCCCTTATAAATATTTCCCCTTTTGATTTTTCAATTGATTCCAACATCAATCCATTTCATACAATTTGCGAAAATTATCAGGGGCTTAAATACTACTCCCTCCGTCCGAAAATACTTGTCATCAAAATGAACAAAAGGGGATGTATCTAGATGTATTTTAGTTCTAGATACATCACTTTTTATTCATTTTGATGACAAGTATTTTTGAACGCAGAGAGTATACGGGACTTCTATGGACAACCTTACAAAATAAAAGTTATGGTGTTTCTAAGTTACAGGGATTTTTTCATGCAAAACTACCAATTAATTAAACTAAACCGAAGTCATGTGGAAAGGCAGGTCCATGTGGCGCAATGTGATTGCCCCGTACAGATTCACGCAAGTGAGTGCGTGTGGAACATTTGATCTAAATCCAACGGCCAGAAATAGATCGGCTCACCTCGAGGTGGTTACGTCACCGAAGTTTTGTCGGAAAACTCAAACGCGGCGACGTAGTTCTTGGATCTCGTCGAAAACGACGCTCCGGCAGTCTTCGGGGCGATGATGGGCACAGATGGAGGCGGCAGATCACGGGGAGGATAGCGGTGGTGTTGGTCGGCCTCATGGACGACGGCAATCGATGTCAACATGGTCACCGAAGATCACACGTGCATCGGTGCTCTTAGGTGATGGCGGATTTCTCCAAAGTGAGCACCTCTGGATGAACCAAGTGGATCAGGAGATGTGCACAAGCAAAAGAAAGACAATGTACATGATGCGCTGGATGGGTGCAAGCTTACCTCACTAGGAGCAATGGCGGGGCGGCGGGGAGCTTTGGCCTCTAATGAACTCGTCGCTCCAGAGGGCCACGGGCGCACAGACAATGCCTGAGAGACTCACTGATGTGCGGTGGATCTCCTGGTGGCAACGACGCGCCTCGGGGTGGGCCGTGCCTGTCGAAATTCGGCCGAAGGCAGTAAGGACAGAGGCGGAGCTAGGGGGTGCACGATGGAGCAGCCTGCTGGCGGTGTCGAGGGAAGAGAGGGGAAACGAAGAGGGGTCAAGGGGAATTTATAGGACACTACCACGGGCTCGGGAGCGCACGGAGAGCACATGGACGTGCGACGTGGGTGAGGGAGTGCGTCGGTTGCGAGCAAGGTCGTGGGCGCGTCGGGAGGTTGGGGACGATGTGGTGGGCCCCACGCATCAGTGAGAGAGAGAAGAGAGATGAGAGAGAGAAATGCGCGCTCGTGGGCTGGCTAGCTGTGCCGGGGTAGCTTGGCTGGATGGCCCCCCTTTTTCAAATTTTTCTCTTTTTTTCTGTTTCTTATGGTGTTTCCATTTAATTTTGAATTTTGTTTTCTTTCAAAAACAAACTTTCTCTAAATTCCAAATGGAAAATTTCTGCGCATGTGAACATTTTATTTGCCCTTTTTAGGAAAATAACTTTTGCCAGTGTA
The DNA here is from genome assembly GCF_002162155.2 of Triticum dicoccoides. NCBI lineage: Eukaryota > Viridiplantae > Streptophyta > Magnoliopsida > Poales > Poaceae > Triticum > Triticum dicoccoides. Next base: position 225,349,177 of record NC_041385.1, read on the forward strand.
TTTTCCTTTCTGTTTTAATTTCCTTTTGAACTTCAGGTTGGTTTCATAACAAATATGTTTTGAATTGAATTAGAATATTAACAGAAGGTCCAACATTCATCTGGACTTATGGCAATTATTTTTCCTGCCAAACAATGCAAAGCCCTTATAAATATTTTCCCTTTTGATTTTTCAATTGATTCCAACATCAATCCATTTCAACCATTTTGCGAAATTTATCAGGGGCTTAAATACTATATGGGACTTCTATGGATAACATTATGCCCAAAAATATATTCCAATTGCTACCCAATTTTGGAATTCAAAATTATTCACTAAACCTTTTAGGGTTCATTCTACTTTCCTAAATCTCAAACAATTGTTTCAAATGTGGCAATAGGGTCCTTGACCCTCTAGGTGATCAAACAAGGCAAACAAGACAATGTTAGTTGACTAGGAAGCAACAATGGTAAATTGCAGTCAATGTCAAACATTTTTTGGAAAATTTTAATTTCGTGTTGAAAATTAAACATACCAGATTTGGGAAAAATATGGGATGTGACAGCGAGGTTGCTGTCTGGGTAGGCGGTGGCGACGGCGGCGGAGAAGGGGAGGAGCCTAACGGCCCCCTCGTAACCCTGGCTGGACCCCCCCCTCCTCCCGCGGGAGCCACTCTGATATGTCGAGGTGTTGCGCCACCGTAGCCTCTCGCCGCACCAACGTTGCCATGTCGCGTCGTCGTCGTGTAGGAGGTGCCCGCGCCACCATTGCCCTACCGCGTTGCCGTCGAGGAGGAGGAGAAGGGATGGGTGAAATGGGGACTGAAGTTTGCGGCGCGTGGGGGTGAGAGGATAAGCCTCCGGTGGTGTGAGGGTGTTCGCAATAGAAAGTACACAGAGCGAAGGGTTGAGTAAACTGCTTCAAGATTCATGCAAAAGAATCGAACGGTGGCTGGGGCGTTCGCCGGGACTTCCCTGAGAATGTCAGACGGATAATAAGATTTCCAAAAAGAAAGAAAGAAAAAACTAACAAAACGAACCGAGCTCACCTACGTCACCGCTCTCCCCGTTTTCACTTTCGCACGCGTTTTCCCGTCCCCGAACCAAATTCCAAAAGGAAAGGCTTGGACCGCGCAGATCCCCTCTTCTTTCCATCCCTCTCCCGCGCACGCGCCGTCAAACCCTAGCTGGTTAGCTCCGTCCCTCCTCCTCTCATGGCGTCCCCGCGTGCGCCCGACTGGCCCCGTGGCCTCATCTTCGCCCCCGGCGACGCCGATCTCATAACAATCCACCTCCAGCGCAAGATCTCCGGGTCCTCGCTCCCCGCCGCCGACGCCCGGTACATCCACAACGCGGACGTGTACACGGCCGAGCCCGCCGCGCTCGTCACCGGCCTCCTCTCCGCCTCGGCGAGGAGCGACGGCGAGGGCAGGGAGTGGTACTTCTTCACCTCCGTGCGGGCCCAGAGCAGCCGGGACACCCGCAGGTGCCGCGCCGTCGCGGGTGGGGCCGGCACCTGGCATTCGGAGAAGGCGCAGTGCGTCGTGCTCGACGGGGACGGCGGCATCGTCGGGTACCGCCAATCCTTCACCTACGAGCCCAAGAACGGCTGGCTGATGCTCGAGTTCAGCCAACAAGAACCCCGCCGCGGCGAGGCCATGCCCGTCCTCTGCAAAATCTACCAGAAGCGTCGTGCCGGCCGGTCCGCCTCGAAGACGATTTCGTCTGGGTCGTCGTCGATGTCGGGATCCAAGAGGAAGGCGGCGGCCGCGGACGAGCGCTCCGTCGAGGGTTCCTCGGCCCGCGTGAGGCGATGCCTGCAGTTCCGTCCGCCTCCTGCCGCACCAAATCCGCCCGCACTGTTTGCTACATCGGGGATTCAAGAAGCGTTCTTGCTTTCAGTCGAGCGGCCGCAGGCAGAGCAAGAACCAGAGGAGCCGCAAGAACCGCCGGTACGCATAGCACACACAGCCACACCGCTAATTCCCAGCTTCTCCATGGCCGCCGACCACGCCCTGACCTTCGACCGCACCACCTTCCTCCGCCCCGCCCAAGATTGGCCCATGCCGATGCCAGTGAATTCGGACCTGAGCGACACGTCGACGGCACTACTGGGCAATTATGGCTTCGTCTCACCAGCCACCTCCGAGCTGAGCAGCTACAATGCTACGACACCCTTGAGAGATAACACCGGCGCTTGGGCCTTTCAGCCGTCCGCCCTGACCTCCTCCTATGACACCACCTTCCTCCTCCCTGGCCACATCCAGAGTCGTCACAAGTCAGTGAGGCATCGACGCTGGACAGCTACGGCTGCTTCTCGCCCGACCATGCCACATCCAGGCTCACCACACAGCCGATCAGCAATGGCACCGGCTATTGTTGGTCTTTCCCGCAGTACAGCGAGCTATCGGCAATTTTTGGCGCCTGATTGAATGCTTTGATACGCTTCCACGCTAGGCTGAGAGGAGTGTGGGTATGCCTCCTTTAATTTGTTGGGATTTTTTGCCATACTCGATTGTTTTCAGCAGCAACTCTGCTTTCTGTTGGAACTGAGGCTTGGTTCAGTTAACCGACATCTTAGCGGTCCTCCGGCGATGTAACTGGGATGCACACAACACACATAGCTGTGGATCCTTCGTTGTGCACTCTTCCTATAGCCGTGGTTTAGTACAAGAGTTTACTTTTTAGGCCTCCAATTGATTTAGTTTTTTAGATTATTGTGCTTTTGTTGCTACTGCACACACACTGAATAATTCAGAAATGGAGCGCTTCTTGTTTACCTGGCCCACGCAGTGTTATAAGGTGAAGAACTTTTTAAGCAAGGGGCCTCGTAGTCTCCTGCTCGTATGTTTTTGGGGTGATGATTCTTAAATCTTAATGTGGTCTATCCTTCATTATGAAAACAAAGCAGCACATCAAGCGATTTGCATGTTTTCACCCAGTTGGTTAATCTGGGTAGAACAATGGTTTTCCTTCTGCGTATCTGAAAATGAAAAAGTTCAGTGCTCTAAGTGATACTCACATACTGCCTCCGTCCGAAAAAGCTGGTCCCAAGCCAAATGGATGTATCTAGCACTAACTTGATGCTTGATACATCCATTTGAGGGACAAGCTTTTTCGGACGGAGGGAGTATATAATTAGTAGAGCCCCAATATAATTAGTCATACTTAAGGTATATAATATGAGTAGAGCCTGGATATAATTATCATTTTTTTGTCTATCAATACCAGTCCATTCTGTTCTGGTTTGAATTAGCAATACCTGTACCTTCAATGATGTTTTAATTTGTTACTCTACTTAGCTATTACTGTTATTGACACAACAAAGTCATGCCATCGATAGTCACTCTTTTTGCAGATTCAGAAATAATGTAGAGCTTACTGAAGTAAAACAAAGTATATGTTATTAGCTGTCATAATGTTCAAGTCAAAGTTGTCTTGTTTCATACCACTGACGGCACCTTTGGTCCAGACGCATCAAAATAAGTCTTCTATGTTGTATATCATATCAGTTCTCTAAATTTTCAAATAGTACCTAAACCAGTTGATCTTATATCTTATAAATGCAGCTTCGTTTTTGGTCTAATCGGCGTCGGTCCATTCTCTTCTAGTTCTCATTTCTGCAGGCATTGAGCTTTCCAAGGAGGAGCAAGGCCTTAGATGATGCACTGTTTGGTTTCTTCATCAAACAGTTCTCCCCCTCCATTATGACATCATAATGAACTTTTTGTTTTATTTCTGTGATTCATGCGCCTTCATTTGTTCTTGTGTGCTTTTTTTGAGGCAGGAATGCAGTCCGTGAAATACTTGAAAAGAAATTTCAGCCACTTCTGAGGACTCCTCACTAGTGAACAGAGTTTTTGTTCTATATATCCTCTGCACCTTGCCCCACCCTCTACATTTCGTACTAGCTAGATACAAAAATGCATTACATTTTTTCCTGGTAGCTATGGGGCGTGTTATCTTTCTGTGCGATGTTTTCTTTTTAAAGCGTCTATTTATTTTGTAGGCTAAAAAGAACAAAGTAGATGGTGTGGTGCTTTTTGCAGATTTTCAGATTAGTACTCCTCGCAAGTGCTGAAAAACCTGACTCCATACCAGAGCGCTATTATTGGTTCAGGTTTGGATGGCTCCTTGTGTATGGGAAGCATGAAATTCCGTCAGAGTTTGCCAGATGGTGGCTGACCAGAAGATGCACAGACTGCAAACACCCAAGCAGGGTTGTTCCTACCTTAGTCCGCAGTCACGAAGATGCCGAATTCCTTGATGCCTTGATCAACTTATCCCCTTTGCGCACATAAATCTGTCTTGGTCATCACATGGGTCTTGTCATTCACTTTGTCTTCTGACCTTTCGTTGCTAATAATAAAGAGTCGTTCTTGCTTGTTTCCTGTTGTTGCATATCTTTTGTTACTACGCCCTCTTAAAAAAATCTTGATCTCAAAGCAATTTTTGAAGGGTACGTTTGTACTTGCATTGTGATGGATGTGTTAAAAAAGTAAAAATTTGTCTGATTTCGTGCAAAATAAAATCTGCATGTATTCCAAAATATTTAAATTAGAGTGTGCAATTTGGTCTAGAAATTATCTGATTCGGTATAGATAGAAGAATCAATGTTTGGAATATGAAATCTGGTCCACAAATACATTGTACACTAGTAAGTACATTGTCAGGAAGAGCAATGAGCTCTACATTGATACAACATTAGAAGGGTTGAGTGTGCTTCGATGTCCCGTCGGTGCTGTTGGGACTTTAAATATTTTTTTTTGTTATTTGGTTTGGCATGTGGAGAAGATGTGTGTTTTATTTTTACAATTTGGTGTTTTGGTGGGCTTTTTTGTGTTTTCTTCAAACTTATATGGGGAAGTTTACTGTACCGGTGGCGGCATGTATTATATTAGTGTTACAATACCACATTTGAAGCTTCTTATTTCTAGGCGGTGAGAGGATGTGCGGGACTGATGTGTTATTTTAGCTTGGTTTGAGAACGTGTTGTCCCACACAAAATCGTGAATCAAATCCAAAGTTAAATACCTTAACTGAATGAGAGAGTCCCTTGAGAAATTGTTGACCCGGTAAAAATTACGGGCCAAATCCAAATGTAAGGGCATCTTCAGCCGTTGGAGCCCCTCCGGGACAATCGCTGGACCAAAACTAGCACGTCATGGGGGGCAAAATGCTTCCGCCGGATGAAACACGAGTCTGTTTTTCCAGGCTTGGTGCCCCCAGGACAATCGCCGGGCAAAAAGTGATTTGGTGGGCCAAGAAAAAGGATGAGTGGGGGAATAGGATTGGTTGCTGCTTCCATCGGCACACCCAACAGCCCACCAGTGCGCTTGGTTTGGCCTGGGAGGTCTTGGGGGGGGGGCTTGGGGGCATGGCTGAGCTGTTTTTTTCGCCCCTTTTACATTGCCGGCGGAAAAAAGGGCTCATGGGGGGGCATTCGGGGGCGGCTGGAGATGCTCTAGCACCTCAATCAAATGGGAGGACTCTAAAATTAAAGAGTGTAGAGTATTAAAAATTAAACACCTTACTTGAGTGGGAGTGCTCCTTGAAACATTGTTGGCCACCGATTCAAAATTGGGAACCAATAAACACCTACTTCTGTCGGGGATATGCCCGCGGTGTGACCCGGCTGGAGATATGACCCGGCTGGGACTTGATGTTTCATTGGTGACCCGGCAGACTATAAGTCAGCGGGAACAATTAAGCAGGTTCAGCCGGTAGACACAGTCAAGCATTGCAAGCGGGAAGACACAGTCATGTAAGTCAGACAGTTAAGTTAGACAGTTAAGCCAGACTGTAAGCCAGATTGTAAGCCGGATTGTAAACCGACTTACGTTAAGAAGCCCAAGACGTTAAGAAGCCCATGGTGAGAATCCCATGGTAAGATGTCAAAATAGGTTAAGTCCTAATCCGTGTTTGACTCTACATGTAACCCGCCCCTTCATCTTATATAAGGAGGGGCGGGGCACCCCAAGAGGGGGGCAAGAAAATAATCGTTAAGGCTAGACACAACTAGAGGAGAGCCGAATTTACGGCGTCTCCCTCATGAGCATAATGAGACCTAGCCACAAACAGCATGTAGGGCTATTACCGGATGATGTTTCCCGGGGCCCGAAGCTGTCTAAACCCTTGTCTTGTGTGTTGCGTCTCTCGTCCCGATCAACCCCTCTCAAGTTACCACATAGATGCGTTGGCCTCACGACTAAGTCCTTACATTAGGACATCTGCCGTGACGATTCCACGACAGTTGGCGCCCACCATGGGGCCTGCGCACGGTGGTGATGAGTTCTTGAAGGGATCTCTCCCAGGGATCGAGAAGTTCACAATTTTTCAGATTTGAGTTCAAGAGAAAATTAGGGTTGCGTGTTGTGATGCAGATGAACGTGACCCGGCGATCCATCGAGTTTGAAGACAAATCAATATCTGTTACTGTGGCCATGTGAGCCAAGTAAAAAATCTATTCTGGCGGGCCGCCGGTGTCCTGTGCTTGAATAGCAAACTACCACGACCCAGGTGTTGATTGTCCAAAGACCACTGCAAATCTGCAACCTGCATAAGGACAACCTTCGCTGGCTACTATCGTGTGTCGCCGAAAACAGTCTGAGGATGGCACTCCGGGTCAAAGTCAAATCCATCAAAATAATTTCCCTGGAGCAGTACTTGCAGGGTTACCGCATGGAAAGGCAAAACAACTGCAGCAGATATGAGATTGAGATATAGGCAGCGATCTGCGCCGGCGCACCGGCCCAACTGTTGGACCGGTCGAGGCCCATCCGTCCGATGCGGTTTGCATTGACCGTCAGATCTGCGCGCATACCTGTACCGAAGCAATCATTGCAACAAAAAAAGAACAGGTTTGTTGCGACCGTGTACTAACAACCACAACAAGGAAAACAGGGGAGCTAGATCCCCCGCGTCTGCCCGTCCCCGATCCGCGGTGGCGGCGGCTAGATCCGCCTGTTTTTCGTTCCCCGTGGTTGAATCACGTCGAGGAGGGGCTCCCCCACCTATCAAGTGGCCTTGGGATTGCTTCAATCATGTCTTACATACGTCACGACCTCCTTGCCGCCATGGATTTGGGCTCGAGCTCCGCTGCCGTTCATGGCCGGAGTCCCCTGAGGCGGCAAGGCCCTGGTGGTAGTGGACCGGTGCTGCAACGGTACTACCACCCTGATGTGGTCTTCCAAGATGCAGCACGACATGGTCGGGATGAAATTGATCTGGTATGAATTCCAATTGCAAATCCTCCTTTTGTTCACAAAAAATGTTGCAACCTTTGATTTCAATTGATGAGCGTGAGATTAAAAAGAGATGTTCTCAACATACTTGTGTTTGATTTTTGTGTAATGTTTCTGAGATGTTGTCAATTAATGCTAGCATTTTCCTGTTGTCTACTAGTAAAATGTTACAAGTATGTGTTGCACTTGCTACATGCTACTTGCTGGATGTTGCATGCTACATCCTAAAATGTTGCATGCAGGAATTGTTTTGGAATTGTGATTGACATGCTACATCCACTTTCTTTGTTCGCGCTTTTTGCATGTTGTTCACGCACCAAAAAAATGACTTGGGTGCTGATTTTGTTGCAGAATGTTGTTGTGGAGCCATCGATTTTCCTTGATGATGATATGAAAAATGTTGCGCACGAAGAAGAAGATGATGGCATTGATCTAAATGATACTCCGGGAAATGATAGTGACGATTCGTTGCGGCTAAACACGGATGGTGTAGCTCCAAATCATGGCAATGCCCGTGTGGCTAGTGATAATGCCAATGGAAATGCTGCAACACTTGTTAACAAACCAGATGAAGATATATCATCATAGCCAGTTGTCCCTTTTGTTGGAATGGTTTTTGACAATGTTGAAGAAGCTCAGCGTGTTTACAATGAATATGCCTCAAAGATGGGCTTTGGAACTCACATTGTGACATCAAAGCATAGTAGGAAAAATAGCTCGGAGCAGAAGAGCATTCTAATCTATAGAGTTTTTGAGTGCATACACTCACGGAAAAATCCTTCGAAAAATGTTGGTGGTAGCATTTCTGATGGGGCTGCAACAAATCAGTGTGATGATGTTGATATGAGCTATGCTAGTAACAAAAAATCTCCAAGCAAACAAGTTGGCATCTATATGGATGTGAGCGACAAGAGGCGAAGAAACCGGTTGGAGCGGTATGATTGCAAGGCTCATATGGGTGTTAACCTCAAAGACGGTAGCTGGGTTGTGACAGTTTTTGAGGCCGATCACACACACCAGCTGATGTTGCAAAGGGGGCGTCGAAGATTTTGCCGCTCTCACAGAAAGATACCGGATGCAGACATGTAGTACATCACGTTGCTGCACTATCGCAACATATCAATGGCTAATATGATGGGCTTGCTTGGAGATGCACGGTGTTGCGATCCAAGGAGCTTGCCGTATGTGAAGACTGATGTGACAAATCCAAGAGCAAAGCTGCGAAGGGGCCTATCAGAGGGTGATTTGGAGCTGACAATCGAGTACTTTGAGAGAAGACAAGTGGAGAATCCCAACTTCTTTTTCTCGAAGCTAGAAGAAGATGGAGCTGTTAGGGCGCTTTTCTGGGTTGATGGGAGAGCAAGGGCCTTGTATCCAAAGTACAAAGATTGTGTGTTTTTCGACACCACATTCTGCACAAATTGCTACAACTTGCCCTTCGCTCCGATTGTTGGCATTAACAACCACACACACACTGTTTGCTTGGGTGTGCTTTCTTGCCTGATGAGACCATCGAAACTTGAAGGAAATATGCCCTAGAGGCAATAATAAAGTTATTATTTATTTCCTCCTATCATGATAAATGTTTATTATTCATGCTAGAATTGTATTAACCGGAAACATGATACATGTGTGAATACATAGACAAACATAGTGTCACTAGTATGCCTCTACTTGACTAGCTCATTGATCAAAGATGGTTATGTTTCCTGACCATAGACATGTGTTGTCATTTGATTAATGGGATCACATCATTAGGAGAATGATGTGATTGACTTGACCCATTCCGTTAGCTTAGCACTTGATCGTTTAGTATGTTGCTATTGCTTTCTTCATGACTTATACAAAGTTCCTACAACTATGAGATTGTGCAACTCCCGTTTACCGGAGGAACACTTTGCGTGCTACCAAACGTCACAACGTAATTGGGTGATTATAAAGGTGCTCTACAGGTGTCTCCAAAGGTACATGTTGAGTTGGCATAATTCGAGATTAGGTTTTGTCACTCCGATTGTCGGAGAGGTATGTCTGGGCCCTCTCGGTAATACTCATCACTTAAGCCTTGCAAGCATTGTAACTAATGAGTTAGTTACGAAATGATGTATTACAGAACGAGTAAAGAGACTTGCCGGTAACGAGATTGAACTAGGTATTGGATACCGACGATCGAATCTCGGGCAAGTAACATACCAATGACAAAGGGAGCAACATATGTTGTTATGCGGTTTGACCGATAAAGATCTTCGTAGAATATGTAGGAACCAATATGAACATCCAGGTTCCACTATTGGTTATTGACTGAGAATAGTTCTAGGTCATGTCTACATAGTTCTCGAACCCGTAAGGTCCGCACGCTTAACGTTACGATGATAGTTTTATTATGAGTTTATAAGTTTTGATGTACCGAAGTTTGTTCGGAGTCCCGGATGTGATCACGGACATGACGAGGAGTCTCGAAATGGTCGAGACATAAAGATTGATATATTGGACGACTATATTCGGACACCGAAAGTGTTCCGGGTGATTTCGGAGAAAACCGGAGTGCCGGAGGGTTACCGGAACCCCCCGGGAGAAGTTAATGGGCCACATGGGCCTTAGTGGAAAGAGAGAGGGGCGGCCAGGGTGGGCCGCGCGCCCGCTCTCCCTCTGATCCGAATTGGACTAAGAGCGGGGGGGGGCGGTGCCCCCCTCTTTCCTTCCCCCTCTCCACCTTCCTTTCCCCCTCCTAGTAGGAGTAGGAAAGGGGGAGTCCTACTCCTACTAGGAGGAGGACTCCTCCTCCTTGGCGCGCCCACAAGGGCCGGCCGGCCTCCCCCCTTGCTCCTTTATATATGGGGGCAGGGGGGCACCCTAGAGACACACAAGTTGATCTACAGATCGTTCCTTAGCCGTGTGCGGTGCCCCCCTCCACCATATTCCACCTCGGTCATACCGTCGCGGAGTTTAGGCGAAGCCCTGCGCCGGTAGAACATCATCATCGTCACCACACCGTCGTGCTGACGGAACTCATCCCCGATGCTTTGCTGGATTGGAGCCCGGGGAACGTCATCGAGCTGGACGTGTGCTGAACACGGAGGTGCCGTACATTCGGTGCTTGGATCGGTCTGATCGTGAAGACGTACGACTACATCAACCGCGTTGTCATAACGCTTCCGCTTAACGGTCTACGAGGGTACGTAGACAACACTCTCCCCTCTCGTTGCTATGCCATCACCATGATCTTGCGTGTGCGTAGGAATTTTTTTGAAATTACTATGTTCCCCAACAGTGGCATCTGAGCCTAGGTTTTATGCGTTGATGTTATATGCACGAGTAGAACACAAGTGAGTTGTGGGCGATACAAGTCATACTGCTTACCAGCATGTCATACTTTGGTTCGGCGGTATTGTTGGATGAAGCGGCCCGGACCGACATTACGCGTACGCTTACGCGAGACTGGTTCTACCGACGTGCTTTGCACACAGGTGGCTGGCGGGTGTCAGTTTCTCCAACTTTAGTTGAACCGAGTGTGGCTACGCCCGGTCCTTGCGAAGGTTAAAACATCACTAACTTGACGAACTATCGTTGTGGTTTTGATGCGTAGGTAAGAACGGTTCTTGCTAAGCCGTAGCAGCCACGTAAAACTTGCAACAACAAAGTAGAGGACGTTTAACTTGTTTTTGCAGGGCATGTTGTGATGTGATATGGTCAAGACGTGATGCTATATTTATTGTATGAGATGATCATGTTTTGTAACCGAAGTTATCGGCAACTGGCAGGAGCCATATGGTTGTCGCTTTATTGTATGAAATGCAAACGCCCTGTAATTGCTTTACTTTATCACTAAGCGGTAGCGATAGTCGTAGAAGCAATAGATGCCAAGCAATGGTTTGCTAGGAAGGGTGTTAAAGGTTAGAGGTTCATGGCAATTTGGGAGGCTTGAAGAGCAAATGGTAGGTAGCGCAGCATAGCGATAGAACGAAGCAACTAGCATAGCAATGATAGTAGTGAGATCCAGGGTAGCGGTCATCTTGCCTGAAATCCCGCAAGGAAGAAGAAGGAGTCCATGAAGAAGACGAACGGATGAATCCACGAGGACGAACCAAGCGTAGACGAACGAATCCTCACGATCGCAACGAAACAGGAACTATTGAGAAAAGAAGCACACAACATAGTAAACACACCACACATGAACAAGACATGATGCACAACAAGCATGATGCATGACAAGGCTACATGAAGCTACTCATGGCAAGAGATGATGCAAACAAGAACAACACATCAAGGCAAGTTTAAATGAGGCCGGAAACAACATACAACAATTTCGGTAAGTCCTCATATGCAAATTTCGAAATTGGTCCAGAACTGAATAAACATTAAGTTGAAGTTGTTAAACAGCAAGTTAAAATGCACCAAGATGATCTACACGAGATTCTAGTCAAGTTACATATAAAATTCATTAGATTTGGAGCTACGACCTAGAAGATATGAGCAAAACAAGTTAAATATGGCATTGATGCAAAATGCATATAAACATCAAGCAAACACCTCAAAACAAGGATGCAACATGATAATATGAAACTACATGCAAAATCAAGCAAGTTTCATATAGAGCACACTCAAAACGGAGCAACGGTTCAACACATACACTCTATACAAGACATAGCAACAATCTGTCCATAACAGCAACTAGGCATATTACAAGCATCAAAACAACATGCTACAGCATCTCAACATGAAAACAAAAGACATGGGCATGATGTACAGGTATAGCACTACAAAACATGAACACTGAGCTATCTCCAGAAATCACTAGAACATGCTCAAACACACATGGTAAGGTTGCAAGTTATAACAATTTCAGACTTTGCAGAAATAACATCAGGTTACAATGTTTAGAGCTATCAGACAACATGTTACAGGAACATATCATGGCAAACAAAGGCATGGCATGATCCTACTAAATGCATAGAACAACAGTCTCTTACTGACCATGAGCCAAAAATGCATAGAAAATATGATGGCACCCATGTAAACATGGCAAGTTATATGACAGATTCATACATGGCAGGAACAACAATAAGTAGGCATGTTGGTGAGCTTGAACCACTCACCACAGAGCAATACATGGCATGGAAAGGCAACCAACAGTAAGAAGACATGTTTATTAAGCTAAGCATGGCAATAGCAAGTTCATAGGGTGCATAGATCACTAGCAAACAATCATGGAAACATTGAACTTAATGTTAACAGGCTGACAGCAACATCATTTAGCAACTTTGGAGCAAGATATGAACAATCTAAAGCAAGCTATAAATGCAACCAGGGGCATGAATGGATAGAGAAAGACATGTATAACAAAACATCCTTAGTGGACATCTCCAAAATAATGCACGAAATGACTTGTAGAAGCATGTTAACATAGCAACAAAATATAACAGAATCTGTCAGGAAAACAGCAACAGCAAGTACACTACTTAACAAGCTCGATTCACTCACCACAAGTCATTGCATGACAACATAAGCATAGCATCATCAATAAGACATGTTTATGAAATAAACCAAGTCAAGAACAAGTCCATAGCATGCAAGGATCAACTATAGCAAGCTTGGCCAAATTGAATAACACGTAAACAATCTGCCAGGAAACATTTTGTAGCAAAAGTAGAGCAGGAAAATGACATGCTAGACTACTCCATAAATGCCAAAAAGGCATGGATGGATAGAGCACATCCATATGTTCAAAACACCCTTACTGAAGTATCTCTAAATATGCATGGATCTCTCTGTAGCAACATGTTTACATGGCATCACAATAACAGCAGAACAGGGACTAAAATCAGCAATATCACGAAGCCTAGTTTGCATGCTTGTGCTAGTCACCACATTGATCACAAAAATACATGGCATACACTCCTGTAAAGCTGGCATGGCATAGATCAAAACATATGTAGGGCTCAAGTTCATAAGATGCACACATTAATCATGGCAAAAATGACAAAAGTGCAAGTTCTGTTAAGAAACAGAAACTAACATCACATAGCCCTCTTTCAACAGCATTTCGGGCATCAAGATGAGCTCAAATGTAAATGATGCAATGGAATGAAATGATGTCCTCTTCGAAACAAACAATTTGACATATTACACGCACGAAACGGAGCTACGGGTGCAAAGATGTGATGCGATGAAGATGCAACAAAATTAATGCAGAA
>NC_041385.1:225362836-225369962 GCF_002162155.2 Triticum dicoccoides
GCGGGACCGCGGCGGCGGGGCGCGGGGCGCGGCCCGGGAACGTGCGCGGGAGGGCCCGCGGCGGGCCTCGCGGGCCGGCAGCGGGGGCTGGCGCGGCGGCGACACGTGGCACTCCCTGATCGCCAGGGCGCGGCGGCGGACGCGTCCGGCTCCGTCCGGACGTGTCCGGCGGCGCGGAGAGGGATTCGCCTAGGGTTTGCCCGTGAATTTCGGAGGGGGAGGCATATATATATAGGTAGAGGGAGCTAGGAGTGTCCAAATGAGGTGCGGTTTTCGCCCACACGATCGTGATCCGACGATGGAGAGCATGGAAGTGACTTAGATGGGTTATTGGGCTGTTTTGGAGAGGTGTTGGGCTGCAACTCAAAAGAGGCTTTTACGGTTACCCGGTTAACCATTGGAGTATCAAACGACCTCCAAATGGCACGAAACTTGACAGGCGGTCTACCGGTGCTATACCAAGGCCGCTTGGCAAATAGTCGTAGAACTTATTGGAGACTTCATATCTCTCAATCCAGGCATTTGCTTGAAATATTAACTTCAACTCCTGGAACATCTCATATGCTCCATGACGTTCAAAACGTTGTTGAAGACCCGGTTCTAAGTTGTAAAGCATGGCACAGTGAACTATAGAGTAGTCATCAGATTTGCTCTGCCAGATGTTCAAAACATCTGGCGTTGCTCCTGCAGCAGGCCTGGCACCCAGCGGTGCTTCCAGGACGTAATTCTTCTGTGTAGCAATGAGGATAATCCTCAAGTTACTGACCCAGTCCGTGTAATTGCTACCATCATCTTTCAACTTTGCTTTCTCAAGGAACGCATTAAAATTCAACGGAACAACATCACGAGCCATCTATCTACAACAAACATAGACAAGCAAAATACTATCAGGTACTAAGTTCATGATAAATTTAAGTTCAATTAATCATATTACTTAAGAACTCCCACTTAGATAGATATCTCTCTAGTCATCTAAGTGATTACGTGCTCCAAATCAACTAAACCATAACCGATCATCACGTGGGATGGAGTAGTTTTCAATGGTGAACATCACTATGTTGATCATATCTACTATATGATTCATGCTCGACCTTTCGGTCTCCGTGTTCTGAGGCCATATCTACATATGCTAGGCTCGTCAAGTATAACCTGAATATTCTGCGTGTGCAAAACTGGCTTGCACCTGTTGTAGATGGACGTAGAGCTTATCACACCCGATCATCACGTGGTGTCTGGGCACGACGAACTTTGGCAACGGTGCATATTCAGGGAGAACACTTCTTGATAATTTTTAGTGAGAGATCATCTTAAAATGCTACCGTCAATCAAAGCAAGATAAGATGCATAAAGGATAAACATCACATGCAATCAATATAAGTGATATGATATGGCCATCATCATCTTGTGCTTGTGATCTCCATCTCCGAAGCACCGTTATGATCACCATCGTCACCGGCGCGACACCTTGATCTCCATCGTAGCATCGTTGTCGTTTACGCCATCTATTGCTTCTACGACTATCGCTACCGCTTAGTGATAAAGTAAAGCAATTACAGGGCGTTTGCATTTCATACAATAAAGCGACAACCATATGGCTCCTGCCAGTTGCCGATAACTTCGGTTACAAAACATGATCATCTCATACAATAAATATAGCATCACGTCTTGACCATATCACATCACAACATGCCCTGCAAAAACAAGTTAGACGTCCTCTACTTTGTTGTTGCAAGTTTTACGTGGCTGCTACGGGCTTAGCAAGAACCGTTCTTACCTACGCATCAAAACCACAACGATAGTTCGTCAAGTTAGTGATGTTTTAACCTTCGCAAGGACCGGGCGTAGCCACACTCGGTTCAACTAAAGTTGGAGAAACTGACACCCGGCAGCCACCTGTGTGCATAGCACGTCGGTAGAACCAGTCTCGCGTAAGCGTACGCGTAATGTCGGTCCGGGCCGCTTCATCCAACAATACCGCCGAACCAAAGTATGACATGCTGGTAAGCAGTATGACTTGTATCGCCCACAACTCACTTGTGTTCTACTCGTGCATATAACATCAACGCATAAAACCTAGGCTCGGATGCCACTGTTGGGGAACGTAGTAATTTTAAAAAAATTCCTACGCACACGCAAGATCATGGTGATGGCATAGCAACGAGAGGGGAGAGTGTTGTCTAGTACCCTCGTAGACCGTTAAGCGGAAGCGTTATGACAACGCGGTTGATGTAGTCGTACGTCTTCACGATCCGACCGATCCAAGCACCAAACGTACGGCACCTCCGTGTTCAGCACACGTCCAGCTCGATGACGTTCCCCGGGCTCCAATCCAGCAAAGCATCGGGGATGAGTTCCATCAGCACGACGGCGTGGTGATGATGATGATGTTCTACCGGCGCAGGGCTTCGCCTAAACTTCGCGACGGTATGACCGAGGTGGAATATGGTGGAGGGGGGCACCGCACACGGCTAAGAAACGATCCATAGATCAACTTATGTGTCTCTAGGGTGCCCCCCTGCCCCCATATATAAAGGAGCAAGGGGGGAGGTCGGCCGGCCCTTGTGGGCGCGCCAAGGAGGAGGAGTCCTCCTCCTAGTAGGAGTAGGACTCCCCCTTTCCTACTCCTACTAGGAGGGGGAAAGGAAGGGGGAGAGGGGGAAGGAAAGAGGGGGGCACCGCCCCCCCCCCTCTTAGTCCAATTCGGATCAGAGGGAGAAGGGGCGCGCGGCCCACCCTGGCCGCCCCTCTCTCTTTCCACTAAGGCCCATGTGGCCCATTAACTTCTCCCGGGGGGTTCCGGTAACCCTCCGGCACTCCGGTTTTCTCCGAAATCATCCGGAACACTTCTGGTGTCCGAATATAGTCGTCCAATATATCAATCTTTATGTCTCGACCATTTCGAGACTCCTCGTCATGTCCGTGATCACATCCGAGACTCCAAACAAACTTCGGTACATCAAAACTTATAAACTCATAATAAAACTATCATCGTAACGTTAAGCGCGCGGACCCTACGGGTTCGAGAACTATGTAGACATGACCTAGAACTATTCTCAGTCAATAACCAATAGTGGAACCTGGATGTTCATATTGGTTCCTACATATTCTACGAAGATCTTTATCGGTCAAACCGCATAACAACATATGTTGCTCCCTTTGTCATCGGTATGTTACTTGCCCGAGATTCGATCGTCGGTATCCAATACCTAGTTCAATCTTGTTACCGGCAAGTCTCTTTACTCGTTCCGTAATACATCATTTTGTAACTAACTCATTAGTTACAATGCTTGCAAGGCTTAAGTGATGAGTATTACCGAGAGGGCCCAGAGATACCTCTCCGACAATCGGAGTGACAAAACCTAATCTCGAATTATGCCAACTCAACATGTACCTTTGGAGACACCTGTAGAGCACCTATATAATCACCCAGTTACATTGTGACGTTTGGTAGCACAATCTCATAGTTGTAGGAACTTTGTATAAGTCATGAATAAAGCAATAGCAACATACTAAACGATCAAGTGCTAAGCTAACGGAATGGGTCAAGCCAATCACATCATTCTCCTAATGATGTGATCCCATTAATCAAATGACAACACATGTCTATGGTCAGGAAACATAACCATCTTTGATCAATGAGCTAGTCAAGTAGAGGCATACTAGTGACACTATGTTTGTCTATGTATTCACACATGTATCATGTTTCCGGTTAATACAATTCTAGCATGAATAATAAACATTTATCATGATAGGAGGAAATAAATAATAACTTTATTATTGCCTCTAGGGCATATTTCCTTCAAGTTTCGATGGTCTCATCAGGCAAGAAAGCACACCCCAAGCAAACAATGTGTGTGTGGTTGTTAATGCCAACAATCGGAGCAAAGGGCAAGTTGTAGCAATTTGTGCAGAATGTGGTGTCGAAAAACACACAATCTTTGTACTTTGGATACAAGGCCCTTGCTCTCCCATCAACCCAGAAAAGCGCCCTAACAGCTCCATCTTCTTCTAGCTTCGAGAAAAAGAAGTTGGGATTCTCCACTTGTCTTCTCTCAAAGTACTCGATTGTCAGCTCCAAATCACCCTCTGATAGGCCCCTTCGCAGCTTTGCTCTTGGATTTGTCACATCAGTCTTCACATACGGCAAGCTCCTTGGATCGCAACACCGTGCATCTCCAAGCAAGCCCATCATATTAGCCATTGATATGTTGCGATAGTGCAGCAACGTGATGTACTGCATGTCTGCATCCGGGATCTTTCTGTGAGAGCGGCAAAATCTTCGACGCCCCCTTTGCAACATCAGCTGGTGTGTGTGATCGGCCTCAAAAACTGTCACAACCCAGCTACCGTCTTTGAGGTTAACACCCATACGAGCCTTGCAATCATACCGCTCCAACCGGTTTCTTCGCCTCTTGTCGCTCACATCCATATAGATGCCAACTTGTTTACTTGGAGATTTTTTGTTACTAGCATAGCTCATATCAACATCATCACACTGATTTGTTGCAGCCCCATCAGAAATGCTACCACAAACATTCTTTGAAGGATTTTTCCGTGAGTGTATGCACTCAAAAACTCTATAGATTAGAATGCTCTTCTGCTCCGAGCTATTTTTCCTACTATGCTTTGATGTCACAATGTGAGTTCCAAAGCCCATCTTTGAGGCATATTAATTGT
Source organism: Triticum dicoccoides (assembly GCF_002162155.2). Lineage (NCBI taxonomy): Eukaryota > Viridiplantae > Streptophyta > Magnoliopsida > Poales > Poaceae > Triticum > Triticum dicoccoides. The sequence goes on from NC_041385.1 coordinate 225,367,514, forward strand.
AAACACGCTGAGCTTCTTCAACATTGTCAAAAACCATTCCAACAAAAGGGACAACTGGCTGTGATGATATATCTTCATCTGGTTTGTTAACAAGTGTTGCAGCATTTCCATTGGCATTATCACTAGCCACACGGGCATTGCCATGATTTGGAGCTACACCATCCGTGTTTAGCTGCAACGAATCGTCACTATCATTTCCCGGAGTATCATTTAGATCAATGCCACCATCTTCTTCTTCGTGCACAACATTTTTCATATCATCATCAAGGAAAATCGATGGCTCCACAACAACATTCTGCAACAAAATCAGCACCCAAGTCATTTTTTTGCTGCGTGAAAAACATGCAAAAAGCGCGAACAAAGAAAGTGGATGTAGCATGTCAATCACAATTCCAAAACAATTCCTGCATGCAACATTTTAGGATGTAGTAACATCCAGCAAGTAGCATGTAGCAAGTGCAACACATACTTGTAACATTTTACTAGTAGACAACAGGAAAATGCTAGCATTAATTGACAACATCTCAGAAACATTACACAAAAATCAAACACAAGTATGTTGAGAACATCTCTTTTTAATCTCACGCTCATCAATTGAAATCAAAGGTTGCAACATTTTTTGTGAACAAAAGGAGGATTTGCAATTGGAATTCATACCAGATCAATTTCATCCCGACCATGTCGTGCTGCATCTTGGAAGACCACATCAGGGTTGTAGTACCGTTGCAGCACCGGTCCACTACCACCAGGGCCTTGCCGCCTCAGGGGACTCCGGCCATGAACGGCAGCGGAGCTCGAGCCCAAATCCATGGCGGCAAGGAGGTCGTGATGTATGTAAGACATGATTGAAGCAATCCCAAGGCCACTTGATAGGTGGGGGAGCCCCTCCTCGACGTGATTCAGCCACGGGGAACGAAAAACAGGCGGATCTAGCCGCCGCCACCGCGGATCGGGGACGGGCAGACGCGGGGGATCTAGCTCCCCTGTTTTCCTTGTTGTGGTTGTTAGTACGCAGTCGCAACAAACCTGTTCTTTTTTTGTTGCAACGATTGCTTCGGTACAGGTATGCGCGCAGATTTGACGGTCAATGCAAACCGCATCGGACGGATGGGCCTCGACCGGCCCAACAGTTGGGCCGGTGCGCCCGCGCAGATCGCTGCCTATATCTCAATCTCATATCTGCTGCAGTTGTTTTGCCTTTCCACGTGGTAACCCTGCAAGTACTGCTCCATGGAAATTATTTTGATGGATTTGACTTTGACCCGGAGTGCCATCCTCTGACTGTTTTCGGCGACACACGATAGTAGCCAGCGAAGGTTGTCCTTATGCAGGTTGCAGATTTGCAGTGGTCTTTGGACAATCAACACCTGGGTCGTGGTAGTTTGCTATTCAAGCACAGGACACCGGAGGCCCGCCAGAATAGATTTTTTACTTGGCTCACATGGCCACAGTAACAGATATTGATTTGTCTTCAAACTCGATGGATCGCCGGGTCACGTTCTTCTGCATCACAACACGCAACCCTAATTTTCTCTTGAACTCAAATCTGAAAAATTGTGAACTTCTCGATCCCTGGGAGAGATCCCTTCAAGAACTCATCACCACCGTGCGCAGGCCCCATGGTGGGCGCCAACTGTCGTGGAATCGTCACAGCAGATGTCCTAATGTAAGGACTTAGTCGTGAAGCCAACGCATCTATGTGGTAACTTGAGAGGGGTTGATCGGGACGAGTGACGCAACACACAAGACAAGGGTTTAGACAGCTTCGGGCCCCGGGAAACATCATCCGGTAATAGCCCTACATGCTGTTTGTGGCTAGGTCTCATTATGCTCATGAGGGAGACGCCGTAAATTCGGCTCTCCTCTAGTTGTGTCTAGCCTTAACGATTATTTTCTTGCCCCCCTCTTGGGGTGCCCCGCCCCTCCTTATATAAGATGAAGGGGCGGGTTACATGTAGAGTCAAACACGGATTAGGACTTAACCTATTTTGACATCTTACCATGGGCTTCTCACCATGGGCTTCTTAACGTCTTGGGCTTCTTAACGTAAGTCGGTTTACAATCCGGCTTACAATCTGGCTTACAATCTGGCTTAACTGTCTAACTTAACTGTCCGACTTACATGACTGTGTCTGCCGGCTTACAATGCTTGACTGTGTCTGCCGGCTGAACCTGCTTAATTGTTCCCGCTGGCTTATAGTCTGCCGGGTCACCAATGAAACATCAAGTCCCAGCCAGGTCATATCTCCAGCCGGGTCACACCGCGGGCATATCCCCGACAGAAGTAGGTGTTTATTGGTTCCTAATTTTGAATCGGTGGCCAACAATGTTTCAAGGAGCACTCCCACTCAAGTAAGGTGTTTAATTTTTAATACTCTACACTCTTTAATTTTAGAGTCCTCCCATTTGATTGAGGTGCTAGAGCATCTCCAGCCGCCCCCGAATGCCC
>NC_041385.1:225370168-225389501 GCF_002162155.2 Triticum dicoccoides
TTTTTTCCGCCGGCAATGTAAAAGGGGCGAAAAAAACAGCTCAGCCATGCCCCCAAGCCCCCCCCCCAAGACCTCCCAGGCCAAACCAAGCGCACTGGTGGGCTGTTGGGTGTGCCGATGGAAGCAGCAACCAATCCTATTCCCCCACTCATCCTTTTTCTTGGCCCACCAAATCACTTTTTGCCCGGCGATTGTCCTGGGGGCACCAAGCCTGGAAAAACAGACTCGTGTTTCATCCGGCGGAAGCATTTTGCCCCCCATGACGTGCTAGTTTTGGTCCAGCGATTGTCCCGGGGGGGCTCCAACGGGTGGAGATGCCCTTACATTTGGATTTGGCCCGTAATTTTTACCGGGTCAACAATTTCTCAAGGGTCTCTCTCATTCAGTTAAGGTATTTAACTTTGGATTTGATTCACGATTTTGTGTGGGACAACACGTTCTCAAACCAAGCTAAAATAACACATCAGTCCCGCACATCCTCTCACCGCCTAGAAATAAGAAGCTTCAAATGTGGTATTGTAGCACTAATATAATACATGCCGCCACCGGTACAGTAAACTTCCCCATATAAGTTTGAAGAAAACACAAAAAAGCCCACCAAAACACCAAATTGTAAAAATAAAACACACATCTTCTCCACATGCCAAACCAAATAACAAAAAAAATATTTAAAGTCCCAACAGCACCAACGGGACAACGAAGCACACTCAACCCTTCTAATGTTGTATCAATGTAGAGCTCATTGCTCTTCCTGACAATGTACTTACTAGTGTACAATGTATTTGTGGACCAGATTTCATATTCCAAACATTGATTCTTCTATCTATACCAAATCAGATAATTTCTAGACCAAATTGCACACTCTAATTTAAATATTTTGGAACACATGCAGATTTTATTTTGCACGAAATCAGACAAATTTTTACTTTTTAACACATCCATCACAATGCAAGTACAAACGTACCCTTCAAAAATTGCTTTGAGATCAAGATTTTTTTAAGAGGGCGTAGTAACAAAAGATATGCAACAACAGGAAACAAGCAAGAACGACTCTTTATTATTAGCAACGAAAGGTCAGAAGACAAAGTGAATGACAAGACCCGTGTGATGACCAAGACAGATTTATGTGCGCAAAGGGGATAAGTTGATCAAGGCATCAAGGAATTCGGCATCTTCGTGACTGCGGACTAAGGTAGGAACAACCCTGCTTGGGTGTTTGCAGCCTGTGCATCTTCTAGTCAGCCACCATCTGGCAAACTCTGACGGAATTTCATGCTTCCCATACACAAGGAGCCATCCAAACCTGAACCAATAATAGCGCTCTGGTATGGAGTCAGGTTTTTCAGCACTTGCGAGGAGTACTAATCTGAAAATCTGCAAAAAGCACCACACCATCTACTTTGTTCTTTTTAGCCTACAAAATAAATAGACGCTTTAAAAAGAAAACATCGCAGAGAAAGATAACACGCCCCATAGCTACCAGGAAAAAATGTAATGCATTTTTGTATCTAGCTAGTACGAAATGTAGAGGGTGGGGCAAGGTGCAGAGGATATATAGAACAAAAACTCTGTTCACTAGTGAGGAGTCCTCAGAAATGGCTGAAATTTCTTTTCAAGTATTTCACGGACTGCATTCCTGCCTCAAAAAAAGCACACAAGAACAAATGAAGGCGCATGAATCACAGAAATAAAACAAAAAAGTTCATTATGATGTCATAATGGAGGGGGAGAACTGTTTGATGAAGAAACCAAACAGTGCATCCTCTAAGGCCTTGCTCCTCCTTGGAAAGCTCAATGCCTGCAGAAATGAGAACTAGAAGAGAATGGACCGACGCCGATTAGACCAAAAACGAAGCTGCATTTATAAGATATAAGATCAACTGGTTTAGGTACTATTTGAAAATTTAGAGAACTGATATGATATACAACATAGAAGACTTATTTTGATGCGTCTGGACCAAAGGTGCCGTCAGTGGTATGAAACAAGACAACTTTGACTTGAACATTATGACAGCTAATAACATATACTTTGTTTTACTTCAGTAAGCTCTACATTATTTCTGAATCTGCAAAAAGAGTGACTATTGATGGCATGACTCAAATGGATGTATCAAGCATCAAGTTAGTGCTAGATACATCCATTTGGCTTGGGACCAGCTTTTTCGGACGGAGGCAGTATGTGAGTATCACTTAGAGCACTGAACTTTTTCATTTTCAGATACGCAGAAGGAAAACCATTGTTCTACCCAGATTAACCAACTGGGTGAAAACGTGCAAATCGCTTGATGTGCTGCTTTGTTTTCATAATGAAGGATAGACCACATTAAGATTTAAGAATCATCACCCCAAAAACATACGAGTAGGAGACTACGAGGCCCCTTGCTTAAAAAGTTCTTCACCTTATAACGCTGCGTGGGCCAGGTAAACAAGAAGCGCTCCATTTCTGAATTATTCAGTGTGTGTGCAGTAGCAACAAAAGCACAATAATCTAAAAAACTAAATCAATTGGAGGCCTAAAAAGTAAACTCTTGTATTAAACCACGGCTATAGGAAGAGTGCACAACGAAGGATCCACAGCTATGTGTGCTGTGTGCATCCCAGTTACATCGCCGGAGGACCGCTAAGATGTCGGTTAACTGAACCAAGCCTCAGTTCCAACAGAAAGCAGAGTTGCTGCTGAAAACAATCGAGTATGGCAAAAAATCCCTACAAACTAAAGGAGGCATACCCACACTCCTCTCAGCCTAGCGTGGAAGCGTATCAAAGCATTCAATCAGGCGCCAAAAATTGCCGATAGCTCGCTGTACTGCGGGAAAGACCAACAATAGCCGGTGCCATTGCTGATCGGCTGTGTGGTGAGCCTGGATGTGGCATGGTCGGGCGAGAAGCAGCCGTAGCTGTCCAGCGTCGATGCCTCACTGACTTGTGACGACTCTGGTGTGGCCCAATCTTGGCCAGGGAGGAGGAAGGTGGTGTCATAGGAGGAGGTCAGGGCGGACGGCTGAAAGGCCCAAGCGCCGGTGTTATCTCTCAAGGGTGTCGTAGCATTGTAGCTGCTCAGCTCGGAGGTGGCTGGTGAGACGAAGCCATAATTGCCCAGTAGTGCCGTCGACGTGTCGCTCAGGTCCGAATTCACTGGCATCGGCATGGGCCAATCTTGGGCGGGGCGGAGGAAGGTGGTGCGGTCGAAGGTCAGGGCGTGGTCGGCGGCCATGGAGAAGCTGGGAATTAGCGGTGTGGCTGTGTGTGCTATGCGTACCGGCGGTTCTTGCGGCTCCTCTGGTTCTTGCTCTGCCTGCGGCCGCTCGACTGAAAGCAAGAACGCTTCTTGAATCCCCGATGTAGCAAACAGTGCGGGCGGATTTGGTGCGGCAGGAGGCGGACGGAACTGCAGGAATCGCCTCACGCGGGCCGAGGAACCCTCGACGGAGCGCTCGTCCGCGGCCGCCGCCTTCCTCTTGGATCCCGACATCGACGACGACCCAGACGAAATCGTCTTCGAGGCGGACCGGCCGGCACGACGCTTCTGGTAGATTTTGCAGAGGACGGGCATGGCCTCGCCGCGGCGGGGTTCTTGTTGGCTGAACTCGAGCATCAGCCAGCCGTTCTTGGGCTCGTAGGTGAAGGATTGGCGGTACCCGACGATGCCGCAGTCCCCGTCGAGCACGACGCACCGCGCCTTCTCCGAATGCCAGGTGCCGGCCCCACCCGCGACCACGGCGCGGCACCTGCGGGTGTCCCGGCTGCTCTGGGCCCGCACGGAGGTGAAGAAGTACCACTCCCTGCCCTCGCCGTCGCTCCTCGCCGAGGCGGAGAGGAGGCCGGTGACGAGCGCGGCGGGCTCGGCCGCGTACACGTCCGCGTTGTGGATGTACCGGGCGTCGGCGGCGGGGAGCGAGGACCCGGAGATCTTGCGCTGGAGGTGGATTGTTATGAGATCGGCGTCGCCGGGGGCGAAGATGAGGCCACGGGGCCAGTCGGGCGCACGCGGGGACGCCATGAGAGGAGGAGGGACGGAGCTAGCCAGCTAGGGTTTGACGGCGCTTGAGCGGGAGAGGGATAGAAAGAAGAGGGGATCTGCGCGGTCCAAGCCTTTCCTTTTGGAATTTGGTTCGGGGCGGGAAAACGCGTGCAAAAGTGAAAACGGGAAGAGCGGTGACGTAGGTGAGCTCGGTTCGTTTTGTTAGTTTTTTCTTTCTTTCTTTTTGGAAATCATTATCCGTCTGACATTCTCAGGGAAGTCCCGGCGAACGCCCCAGCCACCGTTCGATTCTTTTGCATGAATCTTGAAGCAGTTTACTCAACCCTTCGCTCTGTGTACTTTCTATTGCGAACACCCTCACACCACAGGAGGCTTATCCTCTCACCCCCACGCGCCGCAAACTCCAGTCCCCATTTCACCCATCCCTTCTCCTCCTCCTCGACGGCAACGCGGCAGGACAATGGTGGCGCGGGCACCTCCTACACGACGACGACGCGACATGGCAACGTTGGTGCGGCGAGAGGCTACGGTGGCGCAACACCTCGACATATCAGAGTGGCTCCCGCGGGAGGAGGGGGGGGGTCCAGCCAGGGTTACGAGGGGGCCGTTAGGCTCCTCCCGTTCTCCGCCGCCGTCGCCACCGCCTACCCAGACAGCAACCTCGCTGTCACATCCCATATTTTCCCCAAATCTGGTATGTTTAATTTTCAACACGAAATTAAAAATTTCCAAAAAATGTTTGACATTGACTGCAATTTACCATTGTTGCTTCCTAGTCAACTAACATTGTCTTGTTTGCCTTGTTTGATCACCTAGAGGGTCAAGGACCCTATTGCCACATTTGAAACAATTGTTTGAGATTTAGGAAAGTAGAATGAACCCTAAAAGGTTTAGTGAATAATTTTGAATTCCAAAATTGGGTAGCAATTGGAATATATTTTGGGGCATAATGTTATCCATAGAAATCCCATATAGTATTTAAGCCCCTGATAATTTTCGCAAAATGGTTGAAATGGATTGATGTTGGAATCAATTGAAAAATCAAAAGGGAAAATATTTATAAGGGCTTTGCATTGTTTGGCAGGAAAGATAATTGCCATAAGTCCAGATGAATGTTGGACCTTCTGTTAATATTCTAATTCAATTCAAAACATATTTGTTATGAAACCAACCTGAAGTTCAAAAGGAAATTAAAACAGAAAGGAAAATACACTGGCAAAAGTTATTTTCCTAAAAAGGGCAAATAAAATGTTCACATGCGCAGAAATTTTCCATTTGGAATTTAGAGAAAGTTTGTTTTTGAAAGAAAACAAAATTCAAAATTAAATGGAAACAACAGAAGAAACAGAAAAAAGAGAAAAAATTGAAAAAGGGGGGCCATCCAGCCAAGCTACCCCGGCACAGCTAGCCAGCCCACGAGCGCGCATTTCTCTCTCTCATCTCTCTTCTCTCTCTCGCTGATGCGTGGGGCCCACCACATCGTCCCCAACCTCCCGACGCGCCCACGACCTTGCTCGCTGCCGACGCACTCCCTCACCCACGTCGCACGTCCATGTGCTCTCCGTGCGCTCCCGAGCCCGTGGTAGTGTCCTATAAATTCCCCTTGACCCCTCTTCGTTTCCCCTCTCTTCCCTCGACACCGCCAGCAGGCTGCTCCATCGTGCACCCCCTAGCTCCGCCTCTGTCCTTACTGCCTTCGGCCGAATTTTGACAGGCATGGCCCACCCTGAGGCGCGTCGTTGCCACCAGGAGATCCACCGCACATCAGTGAGTCTCTCAGGCATTGTCTGTGCGCCCGTGGCCCTCTGGAGCGACGAGTTCATTAGAGGCCAAAGCTCCCCGCCGCCCCGTCATTGCTCCTAGTGAGGTAAGCTTGCACCCATCCAGCGCATCATGTACATTGTCTTTCTTTTGCTTGTGCACATCTCCTGATCCACTTGGTTCATCCAGAGGTGCTCACTTTGGAGAAATCCGCCATCACCTAAGAGCACCGATGCACGTGTGATCTTCGGTGACCATGTTGACATCGATTGCCGTCGTCCATGAGGCCGACCAACACCACCGCTGTCCTCCCCTTGATCTGCCGCCTCCATCTGTGCCCATCATCGCCTCGAAGACTGCCGGAGCGTCGTTTTCGACGAGATCCAAGAACTACGTCGCCGCGTTTGAGTTTTCCGACAAAACTTCGGTGACGTAACCACCTCGAGGTGAGCCGATCTATTTCTGGCCGTTGGATTTAGATCAAATGTTCCACACGCACTCACTTGCGTGAATCTGTACGGGGCAATCACATTGCGCCACATGGCCCTGCCTTTCCACATGACTTCGGTTTAGTTTAATTAATTGGTAGTTTTGCATGAAAAAAACCTGTAACTTAGAAACACCATAACTTTTATTTTGTAAGGTTATCCATAGAAGTCCCGTATACTCTCTGCGTTCAAAAATACTTGTCATCAAAATGAATAAAAAGTGATGTATCTAGAACTAAAATACATCTAGATACATCCCCTTTTGTTCATTTTGATGACAAGTATTTCCGGACGAAGGGAGTAGTATTTAAGCCCCTGATAATTTTCGCAAATTGTATGAAATGGATTGATGTTGGAATCAATTGAAAAATCAAAAGGGGAAATATTTATAAGGGCCTTGCATTGTTTGGCAGGAAAAAAAATTACCATAAGTCCAGATGAATGTTGGACCTTCTGTTAATATTTTAATTTGATTCAAAACATATCTGTTTTGAAACCAACCTGAAGTTCAAAAGGAAATTAAAATAGAAAGGAAAATGCAGTGACAAAAGTCATTTTCCTAAAAAGGGCAAATAAAATGTTCACATGCTTAGAAATATTCCATTTGGAATTTAGAGAAAGTTTGTTTTTGAAAGAAAACCAAATTCGAAATCAAATGCAAACAAACGGAAGAAACAGAAAAAAGAGAAAAATTGAAAAAGGGGGGCCACCCAGCCAAGCCACCCCGGCCCAGCTAGCCAGCCCACGAGCGCGCATTTCTCTCTCTCTTCTCTCTTCTCTCTTCTCTCTTTCGCTGACGCGTGGGACCCGCCCATATTGTCCCTAACCTCCCGACTTGCCCATGACCTCGCTCACAACCGACGCACTCCCTCACCCACGTCATACGTCCACGTGCTCTCTGTGCACTCCCGAGCCCGTGGTAGTGTCCTATAAATTCCCCTTTACCCCCTCTTCATTTCCCCTCTCTTCCCTCAACACCGCCGGCAGGCTGCTCCATCGTGCACCCCCTAGCTCCGCCTTTGTCCTTACTGCCTTCGGCCAAATTCCGGCAGGCACGACCCACCCCGAACCGCGTCGTTGCCACTAGGAAATCCACCGCACATCGGTGAGTCTCTCAGGCATTGTCTGTGCGCCCGTGGCCCTTTGGAGCGGCGAGTTCATTAGAGGCTAAAGCTCCCTGCCGCCCCGCTATTGCTCCTGGTGAGGTAAGCTTGCGCCCATCCAGCGCACCATGTACATCGTCTTTCTCTTGATTGTGCAGATCTCCTGATCCACTTCACTACAAAAAGATACACTTCCGTGATGATACGTGTTTGTCACAGTATTTCGCGTTTTCTGTCATGCATGTACATCCATGACGATTTTATGACAGAATCAAGATAGTCATACTTGTGCTGTCGTAGAAGTGTTCCATGACATTACCAAAATTATCATCACGGAAGTGTCCACTTCCATGATGATAAATCACGCGTCACAGAAGTGCTTTCGTCAAGGGTGACCGACACGTAGCATCCATCGTAACGGAACGACGTTAAGCTATCGGGTCGGATTTTGGATCCGATAACCCGTTAACAGCCACGACCAATGCCGATTTTCCGTGTGTAAAATTCTCATTGGCTGACGGATCCACGCGTCAGCTCCACGTTGGCACATGTGTCACTCATCCAACAGTCGAGATGGGCCTATGATATGTTGACATGTGGACTGGCCCAAAAGTGGCCCACAAAGTTTAAATGGGCCGGCCCAACCGAAGGCCCATAAGATTTAGCAGACCATAATGGGCCGGCCTAGTTAAAGGCCCACAAAATTTAGCGGACCATAATGGGTCGGCCGAGCTAAAGGCTCACGATTTTGCAGACCATAATGGGCCGGCCCAGCTAAAGGCCCACAAGATTTTGCGGACCACAATGGGCCGGCCCAGCTAAAGGCCCACAAGATTCTGCAAACCATAATGGGCCAGCCCAGCTAAAGGCCCAACATTCTCTATAAAATCGGCCCGTCAACGGCCTGGTCTAAACTTGTCATCAATGCGGCCCATGGTCACTTCTGGCCCGTTAACAGTCCAGTAAGTAATTGGGCCGAATTATGGCCCGGTGTATTTCCGGCTTGTTAAAGGTCCGGCTTCATTTGGGCCCATTTACAGGCCATCAAAACTTTCGGCCCATAAACGACCGTGAAGGATTTGGGTCATATTCGGACATGTTTGTCATTCGGCTTGTTAGAGGCCCACTATAGATTTGGGCCACTTTCGGCCTGTTGTCATTTTCGGCTTGTTAACGCCGGACGTAAACCATGGGCCATATGTGGCCCAACTTCATATCGGGCCCATTAACCGCCCATATAAAAATGACGATAATCTAGCCCGACCGAAGTTCCGGCCTGTTAAAGGCCCGTGTATTAGGTCGGCGCATTTACGTCCTGTCCGAATTTTGGCCTGTCAAATATCCGCATCGTAAATGGGCCACCATTTCGGCCTGCTCAGTCCAGTGGGTTATTTGGCACAATCAGGGCCCAATCTCACTTTCGGTCTATTAAAGGCCCATTGTTTTTATGGGCTTGAGATATTTACACATGTAAACGGCCTATTTTTACTGAGGGCCCAAATTATGTTCAGGCCTGTTAAAGGCCCACTATGGGCACAGGCCTACCAGAAAAATATGAAAGCTTATGCTGATTTAAGCCCAGATAGTTTTAGTGAGCTACATGCCAATTTCTGCCCGTAATCGTTTTTAGCCCAATTGGAATGGGCCTGACGAATGTTGGCATGTTGGGCTCCTACGAAGCTTTCGGCCGAATACATTACGAAGATAAACCTACACTATACAAAAATAGCGTCGTAATTACTGTAGCCTGTGGCAGCATCATAAATGTTGTATCACAACAAAATAAATTCCAACCATACAACAAAAGGCCTATTGGCATCAAGTTTACAGTCCTTCCAGATAAAAGCACCATCAGATGTATAGAAGCACAGATCAGTTGACCTGAGGGCTAATGTTTCAGGCTGTAGAATCTGATGGAGCAGCACGATCTCCACCTTTTTCCGCCATTGCTTTTGAACAACGAAGCGAATGTCTGATAGTATGGTTTCAAAACCATTCATATCTTGACGACATTTCTCAACCACTATTCTTGTTTCCGAAACAACGTCCATTAGGGGTTGGACTTGTGTCTGGAGCACAGATATATCACTCTGTCTAGCAGGAAGATTTTGTTCAGTAGGCGATTTGGACGAGGTTACCTTGACAACCAACCCAGAATTACGCAAGAAGGTGCTTTTTGCACTATTAGTGGAGAGATACTGACGCACTACAGCAAGAGGTGACATTGTGCATGTAGTAGCCTCGTCACCTTCAGGTGGTTGTGGCTGTTCAATCATTTGTTCCATAGCTTCCTGAAAGTTTGAACTTGTAGATTAGTGTACCAGATAAGTTACTAATGAGATAAAAACAAACAAAGTAGGTTAAACGTTTATACATAACTTATTTTGGTGAACTACTGTAATACATTAGCATGTATTGTAGTGCCAACTACATAATAAAATCACGTTCGGAACATATGTCCATGTAGCATGCCTACTGTATTGTCTATTTCCTCACATTCGTTGACATCTAAGGATAAAGAGACATGGTTTAAAGTAGGGTGAACATAGTATGACATCATTCATATCATGGGCAAATAGATATAAAACAAACAGGCTATTTTATCATTGTATGCGCACGTGAACATAACAACTAGATTACAGATCAAGACCAAAAGAATATCCTTCATCTCTTTTAAACCATGTAAGGTGAAATGATACGTTAAGACAACTGTGTATAAAAGTGAACATAGTAACTGACATTGGCTGCAAACCAAGTAGTTAAATGAACACATCACAGTACCAATCAGTTCAAGGCAGGAGGAGTAAGGACTTACAACAGCGGCTTGAACTGGTGTGCTCATGCCCTTCATCTTGCTGGTGTGGCAATCCTTGAAGATTTGCACTGCATTCGGTTCAGGTTCTTTTTGGTCTGCACGGGCTTTCCTCTGTATTTGGAACAAGTCAATATAGATACAATAATATGGCACAAAAAAGAAGGAAGTAGCAGCTATTTACAAGAGCCTCGCAGTGTGCAATATAGCTACGAGATCCTGTTGTTTGTTGGAATTTCACTTTAGAACGGTTGGTTTTGTTCTTCAAACAGTTACCCTAGAAGAAGATACACTTGTAAGGCACATACATAAATACAAGTTCAATATGTGGTTTAATCAAATACATATAGCCTACCTGATACTTTGGATCAGACCAGTGTTTAACGAGGGCTGTCCAGTCTTCATCTGTAATATATTCCACTGGAGATGTTTGGGCGATTTCATTGTTAGCCTTGCCTTCAAGTGAGATTTTCTAAGGTGGTACCGATACTGTCGCAGAGCAGACTGAAAAACATGAGTGCATGCTTGTTTAGTTGCATCATCTTTCGGATCCAACTTGAACCTCATCTGTTGAAAAAAGAATGTGAGTCTTATTAGGAGGAAGCTAGAAAGTATGGGACCGAGCAAGACAATATTACTAATTGTGGTGAATAACATTACTTACGGATAAATGGTCAAGGAAGGTGTTAAACTGGGTATTGTCTTTCTCATTTCTGTACTGGATCCACGTTGGGAGGATACGTGCATGACACCTAATAGCAACGGCTGCCTCTGATACTAACTTGGTTGACTCTGTAGCATCACGTGGCCTTTTAAAACCTGCCTCAAAATGGATCTCCATTCTTCCTCCTTTAGATTTTGTTAATCTGTCAAGCATTATCCCTGATGTCTGTTTCCGCTTGCGCCGTGGTGCTAGTTCAACAACGAATATGGAAAGTGTTAGTGTACATCAAACTGTGAGAGTACATATAAAGGAGCATGCAACTGCAACTTGACTCGGTCAGGTACCGTCTTGGTGTTGATGCTCATGAGGTTCATCTGATCTTGCCAAGTCATGTTGTGTCAGCAGTGCTTCGGAAGTAGTGTTAGGTGTGAAGGCAGCTTGGGAACTGGCCAGTTCCGGAGCAAACGAACGAGTAACTGGTTGAGATGCTGGTACAGTTGAAGCGGATGTTGCAGCTGGTGGAGCAGGTGATACTGTGTTTGTAGATTTAGCCGGTGGACTTGGACCTTCTACTGCATTATAAGTACTAGTAGAATCTCGATGGCAGAACCTTTTCTGTTTCACCTGATGAGTAACATCACTCCCTACTATATTATTTTCCTTGCTCTTTTTTGACTTTGCCATGTCAAGCTGTACCCACAACACAAAAGAATAAAATCACTCTTCAGAACTCATTGATGCATGATACAGACAAGCAATACTTTGATGTAAGACAACCGTATGAGGATGAAATATGTAAGAAAAACAGGACGGCATGACATATTCACAGCTACGATGTGCAAACTAAGCAGAAGGATTTTCAAGAAAATAGAAGTAATGCAAGCTAGACACCATATGAAAGATGCAACCAATATTACTCTGCCAAGTTAAAAGTGTCTTGTCATAAGTGGCAATTCGAAAAATTAGAAGCAGTACAATGTAGAAATCAATGCAAGATGCAACCACTATCAAACTGCCATGTTAAAAGCGTCCAATCATGAGTTACTGATGCGGGATACACAACAACAGTACTTTGATGTAAGAACATGGTATGATAGATAGATGAAGTGTATTCTAGACACAGAAAGCCATGTCATATGCACATGTATAACGTACAAACTCAGCAGGTGCAATTTAATCAAAATAGAAGAAATACAGGCTAGACAACATATGCAACATGAAACCAATTATCACATTGTCAACTTAGAGCAAGCGCCTGCGATGGTGGAGTACGGGAGATGAACTCATCATGTAGACTTGGGACTTCAACTTCATTAGCAGTAGCAGTGGCAAATCTAGAGAGTCTCTGTTTGCGTCGGTGCGGAGTACCACCAACATCCCCTAACCTACTCTTTTCCTTCCTATTTTCTGATATTGCCTTATGAAGTCAAAACCACAAGAAGATGAATAAAATTAGCTCTGCATAACTGGTTGATGCATGATACAGACGAACACTACTTTGATGTAAGGCAAGCGCAGGATAGGAGGATGGAATATATACAAAAAAATACAGCATTTCATATTCACATGTACGATAGGAGGATGGAATATGTATGAAAAAACTAGTAAGCGGAAGGCATTTCAACAAAATTAGAAGAAATGAAAGCTAGGCACCATATGAACATGCAACCAATATCACTCTATCAGGTAAAAAGTGTCTCGTCGTAAGTGCCATTTCAAGAAATTAGAAGCAGTACAAGCTAGAAGACAATGCAAGATGCAACCTACATCACAGTCCCAAGTTAAATGTGTCTTATGGGTAAGTGATCATTGCAGGTATAAGTTGTAAGCTACGCAGATGCAATTCTACATAATCAGAAGCAATACAAACTAGACATCATACGAAAAACGCAACCACGTATAACAGTTCCAAGTAAGAGCAAGCACCTGTGATGGTGGAGTAGGGGAGATGTGCTCATCATGTACACGTATGTTCTAGAAAACGGGAACACGTGTCATATTCACAGGCATTATGTGTAAAGTAAGCAGATGCAATTCAAGTTAGAAGCAATACAAGCTAGACATCATACGCAACATGCAACCACATATAATAGTGTCAAGTTAGAGCAAGCACCTATGATGGTGGAGTAGGGGAGATGTGATCATCATCTACACAGCTACGTTGACTGTCTAGCCTTGCGTTGTCTTGCAAATCTTGTTGGGAGGATGGCGGAGTAGAATCTGTAGAGAACCTCCGTTTCAGTTGCTCGGAAGGACCAACATCATCCAATGCCTTGCCAATTTCCTTCAGCTTTATTGATTTTGCATTGTGAGGTCATACCGACAAGAAAAAGGAATATCATTCGCTCTTTAGAACTCATTCATGCATGATACTGACGAACACTACTCTGATGAAAGGCAAAGTCATGATACGAGGATGGAATATGTACAAAAAAATGGACGGCTTGACATATTCACACTTATGATGTGGTAACTAAGCAGAAGGCACTTCAACAAATTAGAAACACTGCAAGACACCATATGGAAGGTGCAATCAATATCACTCTGCCAAGTTAAAACTGTCTCGTCATAGGTGGCGTTCATCAAACTAGAAGCAATACATGCTAGAAATCATATTCAAGACGCAAACCAATATCACACTGCCAACTTAAAGGTGTCCCATCATAAGTGACTGATGCAGGATACACAAGAAGAGTAGTTTCATGTAAGAACATGGTGTGATAGACAGATATAGTATGTACCAAAAATAGGAAAGCGTGTCATATTCACATGTATCATGTGTAAGCTAAGCAGATGCAGTTTACACTAATTAGGAGCAACACGAGCTAGACACCATATGAAACATGCAACCAGATATCACATTGCCAAGTTAGAGCAAGCACCTTGGATGGTGGAGTAGGGGAGCGGAGACTTGGACCTTGTAATGCACTATCAGTACAAGGAGAATCGGTACAGATGCTCTGTTTACGTTGCTGCAGAGGACCACCATCATCGCCTTCCTTACTCTTTTCTTTCCTCTTTCTTGATTTTGCCTTGTCAAGTCAAACCCACAAGAAAAAGGAATAAAATTTGCTCTTATTGATGCATGATACTGACGAACACTACTTTCATGTAAGACAACCGCATGATAGGAGGATGGAATATGTATGAAAAACAGGACGGCGTGACATATTGACATGTATGATGTATAAAGTGTAAACTAAGCACAAGGTGCTTGAACTTGTTAGAATCGATGCAAGCTAGAAACCATATCAAAGATGAAACCAATATCACTCTGCCAAATTAAAAGGGTGCCCTAACAAATGTATTTGACCAAATTAGAAGCAATACATGGCAACAGGCTAGAAATAATATGCAATATGCAACGAATAAAGGTGACTCATCGTAAGTGATTGATGCAGGATACAGAAGAGAGGTAGTGTCATGTAAGAACAAGGTTAACATATAGATGTAGTGTGTACCAAAAATAGGAAGGCATGTCATATTCACAGGTATAGTGTGTAAACTAAGCAGATGCAATTTACCCTAATTAGAAGCATTACAAGCTAGACACCGTATGCAACATGCAACCACATATCACACTAGGAAGTTGGAGCAAGCACCTGTGATGGTGGTGTAGGGGAAGTGCGGTCTTCAGGTACAGAGCAATGTTCAATATCTTCATTTAGGCTTGCTGTTTGTTTAGAATCATGTGGAAAGGATGAAATTGCATTCTTTATAAGAGTATTGCGTCTCATATTAACCCACGCACGTGACTGTCTCATCATAAGTGATAGACGCAGGATACACAAGAACAGTAGTTTGATGTAAGAACATGGTGTGATAGGCAGATATTATGTATCAAAAATAGGAAGGCGTGTCATATTCACATGTATAATGTGTAAGCTAAGGAGATGCAATTTAGCAAATTAGGAGCATTGATGAGGGATACACAATAAAAGTAGTTTGATGTAAGAACATGGTTAATAGAAAGACGTAGTATGTACCAAAAACAGGAAGGCATGTCATATTCACAGGTATAATGTGTTAACTAAGCAGATGCAATTTACCCTAATTAGAAGCATTACAAGGTAGACACCATATGCAACATGCAACCACATATCACACTGCCAAGTAAGAGCAAGCACCTGCGATGGTGGTGTGGGGGAATTGCGGTGATCAACTAGAGAGCTACATTGACTATCTTCATTTAGCCTTGCTGTTTCTTGAGAATCATGTGGGGAGGATGACACTGCACTCTTTAAACGAGTAGGGCGTCTCACAATAACCCACTTGGGTGACTATCTCAACATAAGTGATTGACGATGGATACAAAAGAGCATTAGTTTGATGTACGAACATGGTTAATAGACATATGTAGTATGTATCAAAAACAGGAAGGCATGTCATTATCAAAGGAATAATGTGTAAAGTAAGCAGATGCAATTTAACCAAATTGGAAGCAATACAAGCTAGACACCATATGCAACATGCAACCACATTTGACAGCGCAAAGTTAAAGCAAGCACCTGGGATGGTTGTGTGTGGCAATTGAGATCATCAACTGCAGAGCTATGTTTACTGTCTCCAACTGCTGACACTGCACCCATTAGAGCGCTGAAACACTTAGTGCTTATCTTCGAATTACACTGCAGCGACTTCTGTCTTTTCTTTTCGGTATTCATCAACACTACGTCAGGGTCTGAAATACCCATGCATAAAAAAATAATAGTGTGAGTATGGGTGAAGTGTGTGCACAATTAGTACAGTGTAAAGGTAGCATATAGCAGGTCAGTGAGAAATAAATGACGGGAGACATATGATAGCTCTACAACATGCATATCACACTAAATTACTATAGGATTCTATGAAAATAACAGTCAACTAAAAGCAAATAGGTCAGTCCATTTTTTCTGCACCGTCCGATGTACAAAGAACGGGCAGATCGTCTTCATCTACCTCCAGCCAGTCAGTGTTGACGATCTTCCTCGAAACGCCAGCGACCACTGGCCCAGTATTCCTCCCCTGCCTGCGCCCTCCCCTCGACCTCACCGCATCGCCGTGCTTGGCACCGCCCCCCAGCCATCCATTCAAGCCCCGCCGACCTCCACACCCCTATGATAGACACCGATGTGGCGCTTCCCCGAGGAACAGGCGGACTAGGTGCTCTGCGCGCCTAAGCGGGTGCTGCTTCTTTTAATTGCGGTTCGACTGACCCTGAATCGAAATCCAGGCGGGCTACTGACCTCTAGCAAAGGTGAAATAGTAAAAGGGAGGAAACCTTGTGCATTTAGTATCATGAAGAAAATGCAGTAAGAAGCGCTCAACTAGTTTCTTTTGTGGGATGAATACGGTGTGAGCGGAGACGTAAGATTTGCACGAATAAGGGAAGAGGAGTACCTCTTTCTGCTGGCAGTGTTGTGTCCTCCTTTTGTTTTTCCGACGATCTTCTTGTTGTTCGCTGGAAACCAGAAGTTGTGGAGGACGGTGCAGCCTTGGACGAACCCATGGCCAAGTTGTTGAGTGTGGTGCGGTGGCCGTCTTTCGGCGGCGGGGAAGCAGATCCGAGGTGGCGAACGACGGCGTAGCGGGAACAACCCCGGTGCGGTGGACGGTTGCGATAGTGAAGCCGCAGCAGTGAGGCGCAGGACAGCGTGGTCGGAGTGGTTCTGGTACGGCGCACGTCGGCATCAGCGTCGTGGAGGCAGCTCTGCCTCGGCTTCAGCTGCTAAGTCCTTGAGGGCATTGCGGTTACAGTTGCGTTGGACGACGACGTCGGGGTACCGGCTCGGCATGATGGAGGAGGGCGACGGTGGATTGGCCGCTATGGGTTGGAGGACGGAGGAGGCTGGGGTTTCGCGGCTGGTGGAAAGGGCGTTTTCGCGCCCACGGAGTATGAATGGGGAAACGGAGGGAGGCGGGGAACTAAGGGGGAACAATGTTTCGGTTTGATACGCGCTTGTTTGAAATTTGGGGAAAGTTACAAACTTTGCCCCCATCTAAAATTTCGGACATATTGCGGGTTGGGGGTAGGACAGTCATGTAAGGTGTCCCAAATGTGGGCGGGATAGATTTCGGCCGAGCGCATGGGTGTTTAGGCGCCCACGGCGTATGAATGCTTCTCGGAGGCGGTTGAGACTGGCGTCTTGGTGAAGTTACAAACCTACCCCGGTTTAGACCTTTGGACATCGGGCCGATAGGCTACACGGGCCAGAGTCAGGACAGTAAATTCCTACCACCAAAACATTAGTCTTGCACGGTTTCGGGTGACCAGAGGGCTATTTGGTGCTTCGTTCAATATTTGGGAGCAGAAGCATTAAGGTTTTCGGTTCTCTTGAATTGAACTTTCAGGATTTGTCAAACTCCACAAATCTTTAATCTTGAAAATCCTAAAGCTACAATTATTTTGGAATGGAGAGGGTACATTTGAATATACATTGTACATGAGTATATATTAAAAAATATGCAACTTACCTCAGTTCATGCATGGTTCCAGATATAATCTCCTTGGTTGCAAAAAAAGTTAGATATGCGTATGAATATATATAGCATGTTCAAACTCATAACAAAGATTGATGCCCCCTTTTACATCTGATTTACAAATGCCATTATCTCCGGTTCAAATAGATGAATGCACTTCCTATGAATTCGAATCTTCGAAACCCCCTTTATGTTGAATTCGACATGTATTTTATTTCGTAGCTAGCAATTTGGAATGTATCCATGCAAGTGACAAATGTATAAAGTGCTTCACACTAACGACATGGAGTGCACTAATTAATGTTTATATATGAATTGCAAAAGCATCCATTGCCTGTATTTCAAACCGCTCTCACTCTATGGATCGATAATATGAAATAAACACATGCACATGCTAGAATTCAATAGAGTATGGGTGTCTGATAGACCGATTTTTGTCCATACGCAATTTTGCAAAATTCATGATCTCATCCAAAAATAATAATGCCATTTATATTTTAATTTAATGCGTAGAACCGCCTTTTACACGTAATTTTATGCATTAGATACGAGGATGGAACACTACGCACATTATCTTTAGGCCTCTCTCACACACATTGCCCCCCGACACACCTCTCTCTTAGTAGTTGGAAGATATGATTTCATCATATCATTCGGTATGATATCCCTGGCTGTTAGGCTGGATGGTAATACGAGGAAAAGTTTTACCCTAGTTCGGATCGGACCCTTGCAGTTGAAGAAAGAGCCTACTCCTGGTACTGTATATTAGTGATAGGGGTGTGTGCAAAGTACACGTGAATACCAGGCATTGTGCGTGTGTGTATACTATCGACGAACTAGCCCCCAAGCTTGTATAACATACTAAGGGCCTAGAGTTACAAATCATATATAGTCGGCTTATCACCAGTGGGAATAGAATCCTGCGCGACCCTGGTAGCTTCGTGTTGTACACCGAGTCCTCCACATGGGTCTTTGTATAACACGTCTTGGTCCAACCTATATGTGGCGCAGGATGGAACCGACCCATGAGTCTTCATGTTGACCCACCACAACTAGAAATGATGTGCCCACCACACCACACATGCAATCGGCCACTAAGAAAATAAGCATATACAATAGTACAATGGTATCTAGCTCACGGTACGTCTCCATATTTTGTTGATGACACTAACGGACTTTGCATTTGATGTGTGCTCCGTATTTTGTTGACGACACTTACGGTCATTGTATTTGAAGCGAAAGCACGATATGGTCACTGGACTTCAGAATAAGCTCATCACGGTCACCACATACATTTTGTCGTGCTAACCAACATGTGGTTGGATGGTTAGAGGACAGTGGTTTCTCGAGCCCACCAAGGTTAAAGTCCCGATGCTCGCATTTATCTTGTGTTAATTTCAGTATTTTCCGGCGATGTACGTTCAGTGGGAGGAGATGTTCCACTCGACTACGAGGCACCTATGGTGACTTCGTAAAATCTCAAGATCATATATGCTGGCCCACTCTCTCGAAGGTGCTCATAGGGGTAGGGTTCGCGTGTGTGCGCTTATAGCGGTGAGTGCTTGCGCGTATATATGAGCCCTTGCATCTGTACCGTGTTAAACAAATACATGTCATGATTATACGGTCACTGGCTCACCCGTACAACTCCGTATTTTGTTGATGACACAATCAATTGACCAGTCAAACGGCGCAACTAGTGTTGCACCATCGGGGCGCGTAACCGTGGGGCCCACCTGTCAGCCCGTATATGAAAGAAAGAAATGGTAGTTTGAGTCTGTACTGTGTTAATAAAATAGGAGTACATTTTAGGGTGATCATACGGTCAATGGCTCACCATACAGCTCCGTAATTTGTTGATAACACGATCAATTGACCTGTCAAACGGTCCACATTCAGCAGCGCACATTACCATAGGGCCCACCCGTCAGCGCGTATATGAAGGACATAAATGGTAATAAACTAGTGGTCAATGGGTATTCGAAGTCGTGAGACCTCTGGTTGGCAGTCACCGGCGGTTGGGGGGCGTTCATTGGGCAGTGGGGTGGGGATCCCCAGAGAAAA
>NC_041385.1:225389987-225455625 GCF_002162155.2 Triticum dicoccoides
TGGTGCGGCGGCGGACCGGCGGTGGGGAGTGGTTTCGAGGAGGGCGGGCCGGCCGCGGGCGGCGGGGGCTGGCGGTTTGGCCGATGGTGGCTGGCGGCTCAGGGGGGGTGGAGTTTGATGATAAACTGGAGGCCCTTGATTTCGTATCCAACGGCTGGAAAATCTAATGACCAGAGATGAAAAAGTCAGTGGACTGACGTGTATCCTCACCCCGCACGTACACATGCACGCACGCAAGACACGCATGCTTGTAGGCGTGCAACACTGACACGTACACATAACGTACACACGCACGCATGCTGGCATGCAACACTGACACGTACACATGCACTCACGAACACACGCACGTACGCATCCATGCATGCAACACTGAAACACACCCTTGCACGCACGCAACACTCGCACGCCTGCAAGCACACAGCACACGACGCAAGACACACGCTCAACCTATACGTGCATGCACCCTTTGTTAAGGACATGGATTGTTACGGGTATTAATCAATCTTATCTGTGATAAGTAGAACATTGATGTTTGCAGCGGTCTTTATGAATCACAACGTATCGAACGGGCTATCAACATAGTAGGCTTAACTACATGAGAAGGATGACGTCACACTCAATGAACAATCATCGGTTTATGAAATGCCCGCTTCTGACCACCCTGGACCACCAAAGGTTCCTCTGCTGTGCGCTGCCTGCGTTGGGTCACTAACATGTAGGCCATGCACCCAAAGAGCCCACACGTTAGTGGAAGAATGGCGCGATGTCCTAGGTCAGAGTCGAGGGCGCCACTCGCGGCACGCCCGGCTGAACAGGCCTCTGTGCCGCATTCAAACGCCTCCATGAAACCCGCCCGTGTGGAAGCCGAGAAACCCACTCTGGACACACGTCCGTTCATGACCGGGCCGGAGTTAAACGCAACGCCGGCCGAGGCTCCTCCCGCCCGCCATCTATTTAATCTCCTATTTAAGGGAGGCCAAATGCCGGCCAAGAATCGCACACCTCCGCTGCTCACCTATCTCCTCCACCATTTTGTCCACTCTTACAATGGCTTATGAAGAGTAGTTATTCCGCATCCAAGCCGGCTGGGTAGCCCGCCAGATACGAGCTATGCAGCTCACTGATCCACCTCCCTCCCCTCGCCCGACGGAGCCAGTTGCCGCCCCAAGCCGGCGCGCGGTTCAGCAACTCGCCGCTCTAGGCCAGCTCAACGAGGAGCGGCGCACGAGCGTCGTTGCTGCCGTCCACGCCGCCGCCTCGTACCGCGTCTCGCATTTCTGTGGCTGAGACTCCCATGCCGGCGGCAGCGCCATGCAAGCAGCGACAGAAGCCGGGTGCACGGAGAGCGACGAGTCGGTGGCCAGCGCCTCCGCGTCTGCCGCCATCATCGAGGAGAAGTAGAACACGGGAAGCCGCCGCCGCTTGGGTCCCATGAAGGCCACCGCGGAGGCGATGCCGGCATACACAGCAGGTGTCTTGCCGGATCCTTTTGTTCCGAGGACCTTCGACGACCCTGCATGGGCTCCACGGAAGTGGGAAATGTTAGGATGAACTCAAGCCGGTGCCGGCCATGGCGAAGTAGTGGCCGATGATGAACTCGAACCGGTGCCGGCCACCATCATCTTCGGCACCAGCCAATGATATCAGTTGGGAAGTGGGGAAGCGAGCCGTCCTTTGCGCTGAAGCATATACCTCCGGGGCTCCCAGCGGTCCGGTGATCGTGCTGCCGGACATGAGGAACACAAATCGATTGGCGGGCGACCACTTAGGCCAGGTATTATATACCTGTGCTGTCTAGAACTAGCACCGTGTAGTTCATTTGAATGTAATGAAATCCATCATGTTTGTGTGAAAATCCGGTATTTTATATGATTTCCGTCGTTGTTTATATGAAATATCAGTTTGTCTACGTGTTTGCATGAATTTCGTCCGGTTGGTTGAGTCGTTGTCATAATGTGTGCGGCTACGGTTGGATGGCGTAATTTGCGAGTCGCCGATCGGTCTGCGGGCGGCTCGGGCGGCATTGTGGGACAAAAAAACACAGCTCGTGCGAGCTCGTCTCCAACGTGCGCGCTGGAGGATGCATGACAGCATGAGCACCCGAGCCATTCCTCGTTCATTGGTGGCAAAGGCACCGGTGAACAAAAGGGTCGCCAATATTTTGGCTACCCCGAGCAAGATCAAAACAGCCCTCCCAACAGATTCAAATCCCTCGTTCGCCATGGAATTTTTCCATGTGTTGTTTTCATGGACTAGCAAGATGCCTGTGCATTGCACGGAACATCAAGATGCATTTTTTAAAAACTCGCGCATGCATGCAAGGGATAATTAATGTCCTCCTTTGCTAGTACCATGAGGCAAACACCATTAATATTGCATCGATTAGTGTTATTGGCCTTGTATATCTGCAAATTGTAATTTTGATAGTGGCCCCTTGTATATAAAAATGGAGGGAGAAATATGAGAGATAAGGTGAGGAGGAGTGGGGCGTGGTGGTGACTGGTGGTCGACTGGGCATGCATGGGGATGGACGGTGCATTATGTCTAGGTTTGTATCTCTCTCACACCCACCCACGTAGGTGGGGGACGTGCACGAAGAGAAGAGGTGCACGCACGGCACACGTACTCCCGTCTCTTTCCCAACCACACCCGCGCGGGTACACGGTGGAGCTCATTTCTGTACGAAAAAGGCAGCCCACGTGGTAATTTGGCACGTGTACTGGTTGTCCACTTGGTGGAGGGAGGATCATCTACCACGGGTGAACAAACAAATTGCGACATGACGCGTTATGTTAAATTAAAAAAGAGGCAAACCATGTGGGGCCTACCTTAGAGGCAAGCTCTATACAGTGGAGTACTTTTGATGTGTCCCGTCAACTCGCAGAACGAGGAGAAGCTTGCTTAGTACACCGTCTCCCCCGCCCACGGGCGCGGTGGCTCGCGGGATGAGGTGAAGCTTACTACTACTGTACGCCTTTACGCCCGCTCCCTCGCCCACGCGCGCGGTGGCTCACAGCACGAGGAGAAAATTTTACTACTCCCTCCGTTTACTCCTCGTCCCTACTACGTACTTTGGTTAGTACTCCCTCCATTTACTTATACAAGGCCACTATAAAAAAAATACATTTTGCATCTATACAAGGCCACAAATAGTAATCGAGACAAAAGTTACTACTCCCTCCTTTCCAGTTTATGGCTCAATTTCAAAATCTCTCCAACCAAGGTAGACGGCGAGTGGTCGAATTAATTTCGCAGTTTGCATAGTACGCTCGTTTTTCTCAAGAAGTTATGTTTACCGAGGCATTAATTAGAATGAATGCATGAATGACCACTAAATTTCCATGAACTTGTACATGCATTGGTTAGTTTTCTCTTGACACTGCTTGCGTCGGGTGATCTAACACACCTCGAAATCCAACATGTAATGGTACTACTACTAGTATAGTAGAATTGAGACTTATCAAACGGAAAAACGAATGTTTTTTAGATGAGCCCTATAAACCCTAGTGGGTACGTACTCCGTAAAAACATATTTTTCCAAAACTAAGTCGCTCCCTTTCATGAATTCTGTAGTATACTCCTCCGTCGACGCTCCCATTTCATGAATTCTGTACTTCCTGTCACCGACATGTGGGACATATAGCAACCGGGTCGACGTGTCAAGCACCAAATAACAGTGCAGAATAGCAGGGGGGACGCACCCCACTCATACCGACCCAATAGTAGTAATGAGCAATGAGACATCAAATCACAATGCCGCACCTTCCCAGACGGACGAAGCAACCATTATTTCACACTTCGGTTAGCCATCATCTCAAACCACGTACTAGTATTGCTTCCGCCTCAAGAGGGACACGCGCATCACCTTGGTACATCATGACACGTGGGACCGCATGACAGGCCATGCTCCCCCGCTGATCACTCGGTAAAATCACCTCATTTTTACTATACTTCCTCCGTATCAGTTTACTACATGGCATGCATGTCGTTCTAGGTTGAGAATTTAACTGGCTATATATAGGTGATTAACAGTACTCTAGCCTTTTAAAAAATGTATACTTTTGTATAATACTACTATCGATGGATTGCGCCATGGAGAAAAAATTGAAATTTTAAAAAAAGGTGGTACATATAGAGAGCGCTCGTCGCCAAATTATGCATATAGTACTATTAAAAAAGCTAGTACGTGCTTAATTGGGGTGCTAAATTCTATTAAAGAAATACTAGTAGTATGTATATACTGAAGAGTTAAAGTAACGAGAAGAAACATAACATAGTTCTGCTGGGGGCTCGGCACAACACACCCCTCAAATTAAACTAAGCACACCTGAAATTAATCTGCGCAACTAATCCGGTAGACACTACATTAGAAGTTTAGAACCACCATGAGCAACGACACTGCCACCTTACTCGGAGTCCTCGTCCACGTCCTCGACTTCGTCCTTGTCCCTCTTCCTCTTGGCCGATACTTCTTTGCTTGAACCACCAACTTGGCTGTTGCTCTTCATCCAACCCTTGTAGATATTGAAACAAAGGTAGCCATCCATTGCCGCATAGTGGATGTGGTCTATATCTAGTACATTCCGCTGCCATGCATGACGATGAAACGTGTAATGAGGTTTCTCCAGTTTACGGTACGAAGGATGAACCATGGCTCCTGCCAGGGTCAGCATTGAGGGCTGACGAGAGGGCACCAGCCGATTCTTCTGGAGGTCGAAGGGGTTGCCTACAACGAGGCCTATCCGACCCAGTACTTCTTTGTCGTTCTTAAAGTCTATAGTAACGAATTTCACTGTTTTGTCCTCGAGGAAGTTCTTAAAATCCTAGCACTCAACGTCGGCATGGCATATGTGGTAGACCAAGCAAACATTATGTACGCAAACCTGGATCACGGCGGGCTTCTTCCTCTCTTCATCCTTTAGATCCTTCTCTCGTCCCAGGACTGTGGTGTACTCAACATCTAGCCCAGCAACCCACTCATCATTTGAGTTTTCGAACATGCGTCTAAAGCGAGAAAGGCATTCTTTCACCGTCGCAGAAGAACGGGTGTAGATGACGTCGAACTCATCACCGGTGATGGTTCACCGCTGATCGGGGAGATTTGGGACGCGATGGATTTGGGAGGAGGGTTAGGATTAGTGGAACTACCGTAATGTGAATGGACGGGACGACTAGGAGCAAACCATTGTAGTATTAATCGTGCGGGGACGAGTAGGAGCAAACTGCCAGCGTGCGAACGACAGGGTAGTGGCTTTCCATTCTCCCATGATACGGGCGTCCGAGAGCCCTTGGATTTGAGATCGAATGGTTCCATGGCGTGATTCTAGACCTATGGGTGAATATCCTATCCTGGAGGGTTATTCTGCAAATTTTCAGCAACTTAGCATGCGACCGTTTGATCTCAGATCCAAGGGCTGCCAGCAGCCCGTATCATGGTCGCGCCTACCACGACCGTTGTGTCGCTCGCGCGGTCGCGCCCTTGGAGATTTAACACGGTGCGTTAGGCTATCTGATGTTGGCATGTCATACATAGTCATCACTTAGTCACTCATACAACAACAAGGTTGGCTATAAGGTTGGCTATAAGTTTCATTTTTTACTCCTCTTTATCTCTTTCTTCGTACTCCATCCGTCCCATAATATAAGAACGTTTTTGACACTAGTGTAGTGCCAAAAACGTTCTTATATTATGGGACACAGGGAGTACTAGTATTTATTGCATTTGCCAAGGAGTGACCTCTTCCAATGAAATGGTGTTTCTAAGTTTGCTTCATTTAATTAGCTATAGACTCAAAATTGTCTTTTCACCTAGGTACACGCGCTTAGCACCGTTTCTTCCTTGGGTCACCAAACTAGTCTCTCTCTTCTTGATTAACTTGCCACATCAGACTTTATGCCTATGTGGCAAGCTTAAGCACCTGTAGGAGCAAGTAAGTACAATAGTGCGTGTTACATGGCATTTTTGCATATGTGGAGGAAAGAGAGGCAAGGAAAAAGTGGAAAAGTGGGCTCTCATGCAAGAGCCAGCCTCTACTACATGGTGGAGCATTGGGAGAGGCACCTGTATGGAGGTGGTCAGGAATCGGGAGACTCACGCCGGTCGTAGCACTGCAGTTAAAATGATAATGGCAAGTCAAATCACAGGGCCCCACCTGTCCAGCAGTAACTCGCTGTCAAATCACACAGCTCTACGTTTGCAGTAGCCTACTCCCTCGTCTTCTCGCGTCTCTGTCAAACTGACTAGGTGGAACTGCCCCGCCTACCGCGCAGGAAAAGCCCCGCCCTCGACTTTTAAATACAACTACTCCCTCCATCTAGGTGAGTAAGTCATCTTACAAAAACCAAATAATCCCAAAATACTAAGGCGCGGTGCATTAACTTCTACCTCGTTTCTTGTTTCTTCACATATCAACCAATAAGAATCCAGTGATATACTTTTTGTGACATAGTAACTCATATTTAGTTAGTCAAATGCATGACCTAGAACTACGTGCAGGCCCTATAAACCGAGACGCCTACAAATAAAAAACCGAGACGGAGAGGGTAGTTCAGCACATATCTTTTTAGATCAATATAGTCGGGATTCACCAAGGAGCAAAACCAAGTGGTAGGCTGCTCCTGTTGTGTTGGCGTAGCAACTCAAGCAGGGTCAGTCCACACACGAAATGGCGACACACTTAACAGGACCCCTTTGGCAGACATGTGGCTCATCCACCGTCTTGTTCCACGTGCGATGCACCAAATTACAGTTCGGAGCAGCGGTTGGAATTGGAGGCACCCCGGTCGTAGCGCCGCAGTAGTAGAAAATGAGCGATGAGGGGTCAAATCACAAAGCCCCACCTTTCCCGCATCAAGCTAGACGGACGAAGCTGTTGGGGAACGTAGTAATTTCAAAAAAAATCCTACGCACACGCAAGATCATGGTGATGCCTAGCAACGAGAGGGGAGAGTGTTGTACACATACCCTCGTAGACCGTAAGCGGAAGCGTTATGACAACGCGGTTGATGTAGTCGTACGTCTTCACGATCCGACCGATCCAAGTACCGAACGTACGGCACCTCCGAGTTCAGCACACATTCAGCTCGATGATGATCTCCGGACTCCGATCCAGCAAAGTGTCGGGGATGAGTTCCGTCAGCACGACCGCGTGGTGACGATGATGATGCTCTACCGGCGCAGGGCTTTGCCTAAACTCCATGATGATATGACCGAGGTGGAATATGGTGGAGGGGGGCACCGCACACGGCTAAGGAACGATCCGTAGATCAACTTGTGTGTCCTAGGGTGCCCCCTTGCCCCCGTATATAAAGGAGCCAAGGGGGAGGGGCGGCCGACCAAGGAGGGCGCGCCAAGGGGGAGTCCTACTCCCACCGGGAGTAGGACTCCCTTCTTTCCTAGTTGGAGAAGGAGAAGGGGGAAGGAGGAAGAAGAGGGGAAGGAAAGGGGGGGGGGGGCGCCGCCCCCTCTCCTTGCCCTATTCGGACCAGGGAGGGGAGGGGGCGCAGCCCACCTCTTGCCTCCTCTCTTCCTCTCCCTTAGGGCCCATGAAGGCCCAATAACCCCCGGGAGGGTTCCGGTAACCCCCCGATACTCCGGTAAAATCATGATTTCACCCGGAACCATTCCGATATCCAAATATAGGCTTCCAATATATCAATCTTTATGTCTCGACCATTTCGAGACTGCTCGTCATGTCCGTGATCACATCCGGGACTCCGAACAAACTTCGATACATCAAAACTTATAAACTCATAATAAAACTGTCATCGTAACGTTAAGCGTGCGGACCCTACGGGTTCGAGAACTATGTAGACATGACCTAGCACTATTCTTGGTCAATAACCAATAGCGGAACCTGGATGCCCATATTGGCTCCTACATATTCTACGAAGATCTTTATCGGTCAAATCGCATAACAACATACGTTGTTCCCTTTGTCATCGGTATGTTACTTGCCTGAGATTCGATCGTCGGTATCCAATACCTAGTTCAATCTCGTTACCGGCAAGTCTCTTTACTCGTTACGTAATGCATCATTCCGTAACTAACTCATTTTCTACATTGCTTGCAAGGCTTATAGTGATGTGCATTACCGAGAGGGCCCAGAGATACCTCTCCGACAATCGGAGTGACAAAACCTAATCTCGAAATACGCCAACCCAAACTGTACCTTTGGTGACACCTGTAGTACTCCTTTATAATCACCCAGTTACCTTGTGATGTTTGGTAGCACCCAAAGTGTTCCTCCGGTAAACGGGAGTTGCATAGTCTCATAGTTACAGGAACATGCATAAGTCATGAAGAAAGCAATAGCAATATACTAAACGATCAAGTGCTAGGCTAACAGAATGGGTCATGTCAATCAGATCATTCTCCTAATGATGTGATCCCGTTAATCAAATGACAACTCATGTCCATGGCTAGGAAACTTAACCATCTTTGATTCAACGAGCTAGTCAAGTAGAGGCATACTAGTGACACTATGTTTGTCTATGTATTCACACATGTATTATGTTTCCGGTTAATACAATTCTAGCATGAATAATAAACATTTATCATGAAATAAGGAAATAAATAATAACTTTATTGTTGCCTCTAGGGCATATTTCCTTCAGAAGCAACCTTCATTTCACTCTAGGGCGCAAGAGCATAAAGAAAAGAGAAAACAATGATGCGTGCGACAGCTACCTAGGGCACCCTAGGGTAGGGGTCTCCACTACAGATCTTTTTTTTGAAAGCGCCTCCACTACAAATCGGCTTCTCCCTCGTCCTCTTGAAGAAAACCAATGATGAGTGCGGCGGTAGGGTTTGTAGGAGTACTACAGCGTGCGGGGCCACGTCGTAGTAAACGGGTTCGAGTCGACGCCTTAAATATGTGTGTGCCGCTTGGTTTTACGGGAACGAGGCAGTATTTTGGGTTCGGGGACCAGTGGAGATATAGTACGCACAAAAAATTGTGGACGTAGGTTCGACCGAAAGGCAATGATGCATGGGCTCTGCATTTTGATATACCCGGGGCCGCGTGAAATTTGCTACTCTACTCAAAACTAGTAAGGTACACATGTATTGAACGCATGAGATTTCGAAACCAAATTATGAATAAATACACACTATAGCATGTAAAGCTTTGAGTCATATATGCATGATGTAGATGTTCGTTTAGTTCTTATAGTTCGTCTCATTCAAAATCAATTAGTTTTATAAAAATGTTAAGATTCATGGGGTTGTGCATTGTAAAACATAAAGTAAAAAACAAATAATGGCAATTCATTCAGAAAAAAAATCAATTATGATATAGAAGATTCTAGAACAAAGGAGAAGTGCTTGTGTTTTGAGGTTTGTGCATTATGCTTAAGTTCAACCATGGAGTCTTCTAAATTGTACATGTGGCAGATCTGGTGGAATGTTGATGATATCCAACGACCAGTAGTGCTCGGATTTGCCCATCTCTGCACTGTCGGGTTAGCTTCATCTAGCAACAATCTTTCAAAGTTATTGGCACACTATATAGTTCTTGTGCCATAGTTGCATGTTTTGGAAAAAAGCTACTAGTGGGTTGTACTATCTATTTACGAATAGAATATATATACATGGAAGTTGTAGGGAAAGAGATGACATGGAGTATCTCAATTCCTATGAGTAGGGATTGGAAAAGAGATGTCATTTGGTTCACATCATAGGAACTTTTCTATTGAATCTAGAGATGACATGTATCTCAATTCCTATGAGGAGGGATTAGAAAAGAGATGTAATTTGGTTCATATCATAGGAACTTTTCTATTGAATATACGCTAATGTTTATTTTCGTTTGAAATTAAGGGAGTATAGGAATCCATTCATATTAACCAAGTGGCCCTAAAGCTATAGAAATGATATCATGTTTATTTCCTTTGAAATGTGGAGTATATGAATCTATTCCTATGAACCAATTGGCTCTAAAGGAAAAAATCCTATAAAAATCATATCATATAGAGTTCCTATGATATTCCTCGACACTAAAGGATGGTTGAAATTGCTGTGGGTGATACAATGGTCTTTCTTTGTAGACTCCTCACCCATCTTTATAGTTACCTCTCGAAGATGAATGAAATGATAAATACAAGGTATTCTACATGTGCAATTTGGTACACGAAAACTCGGTAAAAGTTTGCGAGGTTCGAATTTTCAATAAAGCTATATGCACTGCATTTTAGAACGGCGGGAGCATACGGCAGTTGCTAACACTCACGTGGAAGATTTGTGTATAGGAGGAGTGGCTGTTCTGTTAAATGACATGGAAAAACTAACACTGTCGGATGCCGATCTAACGGTTCTTACAACGTTCGTCAGGAAAAGGCTTGTGGCGAAAGTTTGTCGGATAATGATTTACGGACACATGCATTGCATTGATACGTGCCCCCTCTCTCTCACGCACACGCACCCTCACGAGTCACGACTCTCCCAAGTCCTCTCGCAGACTCGCACGTCGCACCCACCGTCTATCTGCAGGTAGACGTCACGCACATATGTGCTCTTCACACCCTACCCTCAGAACTTCTAAAAAACAATAGACGGCGCGCACATTTTATTTTAGCTCACACGTCACACACTTATACTATTATCTTGCGGCGAACATTCTTTGGGCATAGTATATTGTACTCTCACAAAGAGAAGCGGTGCACGCACACACTAGTTCTCTCACACCCACTCACGGGTACACGTAGGAGCGCATTTTTTTGAAGCTGGTACAACAAAATCACTCCACTATATATAAAAGCAGGAGCCTTAGCGCTTGCTTTACTAGGGTTCCTCTCGTTCACTCTCTCATGCTCTCCAGACCTAAGCAAGACATAGGTGGCCACACTCTCTTTCTCAGCTCACGGTTGGTCACAAATCCGGCCGGACAACCTTGACCGAGGCAGGGGTGTAGGTGCATCGTTCACGCTATCGTCGACAGCGAGGGATGAGACCAACGGCTGCCCGTGCGCCCCGATCGGCGGCCATGCCGTTCTCTCCGAGAGAGCGCCGGCTCGGGAGGGCCCCCGACCCCTTCTTCCTCCCTGCGGTATTGTGGCCAAGACGCGGCCTCCCGACGCTGTCTTTGCCACATGCCAACGACCCTCAGGTATATATTCCTTCGAAACCTGCCTTGATCTACTGCCCCACCTCTCCCCCTTTGTGTGGATCCTTTTCTACTTCTGTCCACTGTTCCAAAGCCACCTAGACTTCTACTATTATTAGAAGTAAAGCTAGTTCGTACAGTCGACTCAAAGCGTTGGTTCAAACAGGGAAGAAAGTGGGAAAGCTGTAGCATGAATCTAGGACTTGGTTCTAAGAGGAAACGGGGGAAAGTAGTAATATCTGTCATTGTTTAAATAACCGTATTTCGTATTTGCGCAAACAGGGATGTCTGTCTCCATATCGTTTCAGGATGTCTGTCTCCGTATCGTTTCTATCCGCGCAATCGAAAGCACACACCTCAGTTTTAGTACAACTGCGCAAAATGAGATGGCTATCCCTTGTTGCCGTCGTCTAACCTCCCATCTTCAAGGTATCCCTACATTGGTAGTAACTAAGGGAGAATGACCAACACAATCTAAAAGAAGCTGATTCGTACGTCTTACTTCCTGATTGTAGTGCAGGGACGAGCAAAAACAACTGCATGCTAGTCCGGAATGCGCTCTCTACTAGTTCATCCATGGATCGAGGACTAGCTGGCACGGCTGCACGACATTTTTTTGGACAGGTGCGCGGACAAGAGGCATTGTGGTCTGCTTATTTATGCAAATAACGGTGCTTAAATTTAGTGGAATGCACAAGCATTTCAGCTGGTTAGTACACTGCATGGTTCAGTTCAGCATTCCAGCTGAGACCACAATTATAATTGGTTATTCTGGAATGAGAGAACCTAACCCTAGATGGTGGCAACAAGAAAAAACCAGAGTGAACTCCAGGAAATTTAAGCCTGCCGGGAGGCCCTTTGCTCAGAGAAGTCTTGCTTGTTTTTTTCCTGATTTGTAAACCTTCTCACAACTTTGTCTTTTGCTATGAACTAGTATATGTTTGTTATGTTCTATGAATCATTGAGATGTATAAAATTGCTTAACTTATGCTTTTCAAGTTTTTTATGAAGACGAGTTTAATGTGAGTGTTCCACATTAGCGCTGGACTAGCGTGTGAACGTTTGGAATTTATTACATTGTGGCCTCAATTAACTGCATGAACCACTGTAACAAGATACATAGTTGCTTATATGTCAGACAACAAATTGTTGATTGTTAGCTAGTCGATAGCCTAGTGTTGAAGCGAGCTAAGACAATGTGCCGTGTTTTGCACGACTGCTTACAGGTGGGGTAGCACCAACAGTGTTTACAAGTACTTATGTATACGTCAGCGCACGGTTCTCGAATGAGTGCTCTATTTCATCAAAACACACACTGCTCATATGATAAACCGTAACAACTTATGTCTTACCATGCCATATTCATGAAAAAACTAGTGAGGACGCATCTGTTTCGGCAACAATTACGATGGTTCTCACATGATTCACGGGCACACAAAACTAGTAGCAGTTCCCATAGACGGATTCAAACAGAGTACTAGCCCCAGAGGGGTCGATAACATGCAAGGTTCGGATAATTAGACACAATCCAAACTACTATTAAACACTAGCTGGGGCAACTATTTCATGCCTCGATCTAATTTGGGCTGGACACAAGACGGACCTTGCCATGAACATCATCGAGGACATCCCGCAGCAGATCAATCCTGTGAACCTTCATGAAGACAACCTTGTGGCCTTGCCACTGATAAACTTGTTTGTGGAGGCATGCCACGTCATCTTCCTGCGTAAGCTTGACAAGAACAGTATGCCTCACAAACGAACGAGTAGCTTTGAACTTCTTGTGCTTCAGTACACCCTGGACAACACGCCTGACAATAGTGAGGCTGGAATACAACTCTTCATTGTTATAACCGCAAATGGCTTCCAGGATCTAACAGCCTAAGAACTCTGTTTTCCCAGTGCGTATATTCAGGTCGTCCGCCTCATAGCGAGTGACATGTACAACCACACAATCCTTGTCTGCATCAGGGCTCTAATTGAAACAGAAACAAATCCTGAATTACTTTTCAGTATAAGAAACACAAGTTATTTAAACCACTATGTATAGCATGGCATCGAAGCTAATAAAATTTTGCATTATTAATCACCACATACTTCCTTTTCTAAAAAAATCAGCACATACTTAGATGAAAAACCACAATCGAGATCGCCAAAGAAGGAAATCACCTTGGGCAGCTCAGTGGGGGGGGGGCACATCCTCGAAGGGGGAAAACTGCTCCTGCAGTGCTACATGGGCTGTAACCTCAAACGGGGCGTTGACCATCTCAATAGTGGCCGTGAGCGTATCTGGGGTCGGCTCGGTGGTTGCCTCCATCTTCTTGGAGCTCTCTGTCTCGTGGGGATCAGCCTCCCGCGTCTGCTCCAATATCGGCAGATCTTTGCCCGGTTCTCCTTGGTCCATCATGAAACTGACAAATACTAGGAGACCACTAAAAGGAAAACACAATCGCAATGACAATGAAACAAAAAAGAGAGTGAGGATCGGTTACTGCTTTGCAAAAGTTCTTTTTTTTCTCTGAACAAAAATATACCAACATCACGGATCCTCTTACCTTCCCTTCGTTGGGAGAGAAGAACAGTGGCACATGCGAGTGTTGCCTTTCTTAAAGACGGTGAGGGAGAAGGGGATTCAGCGAAGAGTGAAATGATGGTTGCTTCGTCAGTCAAACTTAGACTGCGGGGAGGTGGGGTTTTGTGATACGATGGCTCATTACTGCTGCGCTACGACCGGGGTGACTCTCCACCTGCATACTGCCTTCTAATTTGGTGGATGTCATTTGGGCCCGCGCGCTGCATGGCCCGCATGTCGGTGAACAAAAGTATAACGACATTCAGTAGAGGGAGACGTTTCAATGACCTAGGAGGATCTAGAAGCGGTAGAGTGTCTCCACTGTACTAGTAGTAATTGTTTTTCTGGGTAGCTGTAGAGTGTCTCCACTGTACTAGTAGTAATTGTTTCTCTGGGCCCAAGACAAAACAGCCCATCCACACTAGTAAATAGTAAAATCAATTCAAAAGTCCATATATTTACTGAATGAGAGGCGCTACCCACACCCAGCACACCGCCCCCCCCCCCCAAAAAAAATATGGGTGCTCTTCTTCCTCCTCGCTCCCACCCACCTCACGTCAGCTCGCTCCACTCATACCCCAAATTCATCACCTCACTCCTACAGAAAACCCTAGCTCCTCTTCTTCCTCACTCCTATAGAAAATCCCCAGCTCCCCTTCTTCTTCGCTCGCACGACAACTAGGCTCGTCATTCGTTACTCTGCTCAAATCCGCGAGCGCGATGCGACGCCCTCGAGGAAAATGGAGTCAGCTGACTCCAGCACCAAGAAGATGAGGCTCCCGCCAGCGGCAACGCCTGTTGTAGATCCCGCACCCGACAGCACGGGGAGAAGCGGCGACCCCGCCCCCACCGGATCCCAGGAACCCGTAGAATCTTGGGTGGACCACATCAGCGATCTCCCGGACGTCGTCCTTGGGGAGATCATCTCGCTTCTCCCCACCAAGGATTGCTGCCGCACCCAAGTCCTCTCAATTCGGTGGCACCCTCTATGGCGTGCCGTGCCCCTTAATCTCGACTGTCGTCAGCTATCTCTCTTCAGTGATTTTGAAATCCCAGAGCCATCATCTCCTCCCACCAAGGCTCCGTTCAAAGCCTCTGCATCCCGTCATGCTACTTGAGAAAGCATACCATGCCCTGCACGGTGGACGCTTGGCTGAAATCCCCTGAATTCACAAAACTACAGCTGCTTGAGTTCTACTATTCCCCTGGAAATCACATACCACATACCGAATTCCATGAACTTGTGCCCTCAGCACCGATACCCATCTCACGGTTTTCCTCCTCTCTCCACACCGCCACCTTTGCGCTGTGCTACCTACCAGACAATCTGGTACTAAACCTTTGACTCCCATTTCACAGGAAACTTTCACTTGTGCGGGTTCGTATATCGGAGGCCTCATTGCACAACATCATCCACTCCAGTTGCCCTGCGCTGGAGTGCCTGGTGCTTGTTTTCACAGTTAGAATCGGTTGTCTCCAAATAAAGTCGCCTAACCTTGTAAGAATTGGAATTTCTTTTGACGGAAGGCAGCTCATCATCCAAGATGCCCCTTCACTTCAAAGGTCGATCCTTGATTCTAGTTATTCACCGTTGCAAATAACCGTCCTCTCTGCGCCTAAACTGGAGACCTTGGGTGTAATACATGATCTCTGTGCTCATTTCAATATGGTGTTTGGCTCCACAGTTCTTCAGGTACTATATATTATCATCTACACTTGTAACCATAAGCTGCATTTTAAATTTCTGCGCATAATTTATATATCATCTTGGAGTACACATTTTGTACTAATATTATGTTCTATGCTCAATGAAGAGTTTCTCCATGGATGGCCTATCAATGGTGCTGGATTCTGTCAAGATCTTATATATCCAAATGAATAGTTTTGATCTGAACAAGATTATTGGCTTGTCGCAATGCTTTCCATGTCTGGAGAAGTTGTATATAAAGGTGATAATTTCACGCACATTGGAAGCCCACTTATAGTGTACTAGAATTAACCATTCAGCTGTTGCTCTTTCGACACTCTTCTTTTAGACCTTAACTGTTTTCAATCTTCATGTCTATTTAGGCAACAGGACGGGGTAAGAAAGTTATAACCAATCGGTGGATTCGTAAGCATCGGGATTTTCTCACTTCTCATGAAATTCGATTGAAGACAACAACGCTGGGACGATATGTAGCCAACCGTGCAAACACAAGATTTGTCACATTCTTCCTGCTGAATGCGAGGTTACTATTGTCCATCAGGCTTAAGTTTATCAGCAGCATGGTTTTGACGGATGGGTATGTCGAAGAGCAAAAAAAGGAGTTTCAGGTGGGCAAAAGAGCTTCTGAACGTGCCAGGCTTCTATTTACAACATATTGTGGTCATAATACAGTAAATTTTACGACCCAGGATGTTCATTCTATGGACCTGACCGATCCATTTGACTGTGACTGCCGAAAACAGTGCTAGAATTAGATGTTGTTGCCCTTTTCAATCTGGTTTTTTTGTAAACCTGATGAACAATTAACCCTCGTGCTTTTGTACAGTTTGTAAGTTGGAGTTAGATGTTCCTGCCCTTTTCAACTCGGCTGTGACTGTCATATTTTCTTTGAAACAAGGCAAATGGCTTGCCATTCGTTTAATTTAGAGTGAAATATTGTAACAAATCCCAACCAAGGGAAATAACATCACTCTCGCCGGCTGCTTGAGCTCACTGTGCATTACAGAAGCCAAGTGATTAGCCCCCACCAGCACCCACAAACTTATTTCGAACTAGCACATCAAATGGGCTGTAAATTTTCATAGGAAAGGCTGCATGACCGTGACAGATTTGGATTCTGACATTTGGGACCCGCGAGGAAATAGCCTATCCAAGGTGGTGTCGACTTACTAGCCAGTCAACAAACAATTCTGCCTACCAGCCATTGGATTGACATCCAACATCTGTCGTGTATCTTCTATCTCTTGTCTTCTTCTTCCTGCAGCCGCCCAAACCAAACCACCCCGCTGGCTCCGCCTGCTCCCGCCTCCCATGGCTGGCTGCGCCTCCGCCGCCCTACCGTACGTACCCTCCAACATTGGCCAGTCCATCCCTCTATTCCCCCACACGTCCTGTTATTCTCCGGCGACGTCAGCCCCAACACGCACCCGCACCCGAACCAGTCAACCCTCGTACTCCCCTCCGCCTACGACTGGACCGGTGCATCTTCAACGGCTCCTGTTCGTTCCGTCCGAGGCCTCGCCGTCGTCCTCCGCCTTGCGGCCTTGGTTCGCTCGCCGTGCGCGGTGTGCCGCCCTCTTGGGTTGTCAATGTCGTCAACAACTGAGAGGAACAAGGAGATGACTGTATGTGGAGAGGATGACAGTAGGGACCCACCAGCATCATGGCAGTACGTAAGCAAGTGCCTCTATAGTACAAGCCCAAAAATATGGTTCCTCCTAATGGTTGGACATCTGGGGCTCACGCCATTGTCAACGTAGTCAATAAACGAGAGAATTACACTACGAGCGGCTGACACCAGGGACCCAGCAAGTCGCGCAGTTTTTTTTGAGGAACAAGCAGTTATTATTTATACTAGTTTTAGCGACGGATCAAGGTAAAAACGGGGTTGTGCGGGGGCTATGGCCCGTCTAGCCAGGGTTTTATTTATGTTTACCACATCATGAGCCCAGTTGTGTTTTTTTCTTGCTAAAAATGGCTAGCCCAGTTCTATTTTTTTAAAGAAATACCCAAACAAGGCCTACTTGCTTTATCGGCACTGCTGGGCTGCAAATCTTTCAAGACGAGGAGAGTTTCATTTGGTTTGCCCAGAAATGGGCTGTACATTTTTAAAACACATCAAACCGTGAATTAGTTTCAATTTCTTTTCATTACAAGATCTTAAATTCCATTGATTTTTATGCGTGGACAATTATTTGGATTTTATATTTATATAAATTATTTTTCAAAATAGTTTGAATGTGAATCGATATTTCTGGATTAAAAACAGTTGACCGCACCGAAATATGCAAAATTTCGTATACTTTTTAACCGTGGCCACAATATGAGGTGTAATGCTAACAAAAAGAAGATGGGCTCCAAAAAAATTCTTAAGAATTAACAAATGGGCTATACATTATTAGAAATAATGGCAGATGGGCTGTATGCTGTTTTCCATAGATTTGAGGCTGACTTGTGCGCCTACTATAGGTTGACGCGTATGCTTTCATAAAAAAAGGTTGATGCACACGCAACGCCCTGTCAACTTAGTCAACACACGAGAGCAATGACTGTTGGATGTCCATCCAACGGCTGTCGTGCTTCTTCAATCTCTGCTCTTCATGCTCCAGCCGCTCAAACAAGCGCCGACGGGACTGCCAGCTCCCTCCTCCCGCGGCCGGCTATGCTGCCGCACAGATCTCACGGCCCCACCGTACTCCCATCGCTGGCCTAGCCATCCCTCTACTCACCCACACATGCTGTTATTCTCCGGCGACAACAGACGAACCAATAAACCCTCGTACTCCTCCGCATGGGAAACAACTGCTGAGTATTCCCTGGCTCCGTGTCATTCCCTTCCTAGGCTGTCGGTGTACTAGAGTAGGGGTACCCTAGTATCCCGAACTTGTGCACGGGCAGTCGCAGCACCCCGCGGCAAGGCTTGCCGGGTGACCGCCAAGGTCCTCCATGGTTCCTTTGGAGCCATTCAATAACAAAGTATTCAAGCCAAGGAGACAAGGCCCCGGCAAGAGGAGCTTGCCGGGAAGGTCAACCAAGGCATCTCAAGGAACTTGCCGCGACGCGCCATGCGTCCCGGCAAGGCCCGGTGAGCGACAAGCTTTCGGACGCGACAAGACAACGACCGCGGCAAGGCGCTTGCCGCGGCAAGCTACTACTCTGTACCCGTGCTCCAGCACATCCACCAACGTGTCGCCCTGGGACCTTTCCAGGTGCGCGTGGCAAGAGGCTGTGCAGCCAGCGGCGCGAGGTGGCAAGCGACGCTGACAAGATTGCCATCGTGGCAAGCGGTGGCGCCCCTGACGGTCCCTTTTTGCACTGTTTGGGAAACGCAGACGGGCATTTAATGCCCTTGTCCCCTACCGTCAGGGTTAGGTAGGATACACTGTTCAGGTAGTTGTACCAACCGCAACACCTTTTTCCATTTTTGCCCTCGTCTACGTTGCCACCTGTCGGTGACCCCTTGAGCATATAAAAGGAGGCCCATGCGGAACGTAGAGGGGGGTTCGACACCAGAAAACACTTGCGCTCGGTCTCGTTAGCAACTAGTGTGTACTGTAGCATTTAGCGCTCCCGAGCAAGAACTCAATGCACTCAGACATGCAGCAGTAGGAGTATTATCTCTCCGGAGAGCTCCGAAGCTGGGTAAACCGCTCGTGTGCTTCGCCTCGATCTGCTCTTCATGCGATCTCCGCCCCCCGCCGAACCGAAAGGGGCTCGGTCCGCTGGCCCCATAGGTGTTCGTGGGTCATCCTCCCCGACATAGGCCTCGCCTCGTCCACTGCCCTGGTGCTCTTGGCGCGGCCTGGTCAACGTGGTCAATTAACGACATCCATCGGAAGTGGACTGTACATGGAGAGGCTGACAGCTGGGTCCACGGCCGCACGCAAGGAAATGCCTCCTTATTACGCGCAAAATAATGATTCCTCCACCTGACAGCTAGGACCCACAGGAAGGGCCTTTGTATTTCGCGAAAAAAACGTTCCCCTCGCTGACAGGTCGGACCCACCAGCTATATCTTTGCACGCAAGGAAGTGCCTCCTTATTACGCCCAAAAAATGAATATCCCCCTGCTAGCTGGGACCCACCATATTGTTGGGCTGACTTGTGGGCCTACTAAGTTGACGGGTACGGAGGGCTTTGTCAACTTAGTCAATACTCCAGTGACCGTATGATGTCCATCCAACGGCCATAGTGCTTCTTCAACCTCTGGTCTTCTTGCTCCAGCCGCCCAAAGCAGCGTGATAACCCACAAGTATAGGGGATAGTTGTAGCCTCTTTCGATAAGTAAGAGTGTCGAACCCAACGAGGAGCTAAAGGTAGTACAAATACTCTCCCAAGTCCTATTGGCCACTGATACGACTCAACGCACGCTTGACGTTCGCTTTACCTAGGACAAGTATGAAATTAGAGGTACTTTGTAGGTGTTTTTGGATAGGTTTGCGAGAAAGTAAAGTGCGAGTGAATAAAGACTAGGGGCTGTTAAGATAAAGAAGCAATAAAGTAAATGGCGAGTGTGGAAAAGTGGTGGTAGGAGTTGTGAAATTGTCCCTAAGCAATTGACTATGTTACTAGACCGGTAATCACTATTGCAATTCTATTTGAGGGAGAGGCATAAGCTAACGTACT
The DNA here is from genome assembly GCF_002162155.2 of Triticum dicoccoides. Lineage (NCBI taxonomy): Eukaryota > Viridiplantae > Streptophyta > Magnoliopsida > Poales > Poaceae > Triticum > Triticum dicoccoides. Next base: position 225,409,996 of record NC_041385.1, read on the forward strand.
TTCTCTACTTGGATCATATGCACTTATGATTGGAACTCTAGCAAGCATCCGCAACTACTAAAGATTCATTAAGGTAAAACCCAACCATAACATTAAAGCATCAAGTCCCCTTTTATCCCATACGTAAACAACCTACTTACTCGGGTCTGTGCTTCTGTCACTCACGCCACCCACCATAAGCAAATCATAAACATATTGCAAACCCTACAGTAGGAATCCCTCACGCTTGCGCGACATGGAGGGCACAATAGGACAGCACCAATAATAAAACATGCAACTCAAACCAATCATAGCAATTCATCAATCACCGATAGGACAACAAAGATCTACTCAGACATCATAGGATGGCAACACATCATTGGAAAATAATATGAAGCATAAATCACCATATTCAAGTAGAGGGTACAGCGGGTTGCGGGAGAGTGGACCGCTGGATATAGATGGGGGAAGGTGATGGAGATGTTGGTGAAGATGATGGCGGTGTTGGTGAAGATCGCGTTGATGATGATGGTCCCCGGCGGCATTCCGGCGCCACCGGAAGCAAGGGGGAGAGAGCCCCCCTTCTTCTTCTTCTTCTTCCTTGACCTCCTCCCTAGATGGGAGAAGGGTTTCCCCTCTGGTCTTTGGCTCCCATGGCATGGGAGTGGCGAGAGCCCCTCCGAGATTGGATCTATCTCTCTGTTTCTGCGTTCTCAGATTCTACCCCTTCATTGTTTCCTTTATATCTGGAGATCCGTAACTCCGATTGGGGTGAATCTTTCGCCCAGATCTTTCTCATAAAATTATCTTTCTTGCGCCAAAAGAAGAGCATCAACCGCCTTACGGGTGGACCACGAGGGTCAGGGGCGCGCCTGGGGGGTAGGGCGCGCCGCCCTACCTCGTGACCACCCTGGACACCGTTTCGCGTTGATTTTACTTCCAGAAAATCATAAATATTCCAAAAAAATCTCCGTCCGTGTTTATCCCGTTTGGACTCCGTTTGATATTGGGTTTCTGCGAAACAAAAAACATGCAACAGACAGGAACTGGCACTGGGCACTGGATCAATATGTTAGTCCCAAAAATAGTATAAAAAGTTGCCAACAAGTATATGAAAGTGAATAATATTGGCATGGAACAATCAAAAATTATAGATACGACGGAGATGTATCACAGCGCTGGTCGTGCCGCCTGCTCCTACCTCCCATGGCCGGCTGTGCTACCGCGGAGGCCTCACCGCCCCCATACTACTCCCACCACTGGCCAGGCCATCCCTCCACACACCCACACCCCCTATTATTCTACGGCGACGGCAACCTCACACCGCAGCCGAACCAGTGAACGCTCATACTCCTCTCCGCGTGGGCATCCACTGCCGCATCTTGCCCGGCTCCGCGTCGTCCCCTTCCTAGGCCTCGCCGTCGTCCACCGCCATGGTGCTCTAGGCGCGGCGTGGCCAATGTGGTCAACGACCGACTTCCATCGGAAGAGTACTGTATGTGGAGAGGCTGACAGCTGGGTCCACGGCAGCCGCAAGGAAGTGCCTCCTTATTACGCAGAAAATAATTATTCCTCCACCTAACAGCGAGGACCCACCGGACGGGCCACCAGTATTTTGTGAAAAAATTGTTTCCCCCTGACTGTTGGGACCCACCGGACGGGCCACCGTATTTCGCGAAAAAACGTTCCCCCCGCTGTCAGCTCGGACCCACCGGAAGTGCCTCCTTATTACGCACAAAAAATGAATACTCCCCCGGCTAGCTGGGACCCACCTTGGTGGGAGGCTGACTTGTGGGCCTACTAAGTTGACGGGGACAAAGGGCTTTGTCAACTTAGTCAATATGAACGATTCTAGCTCCAGTGACCGTACGATGTCCATCCAACGGCCGTAGTGCTTCTTCAACCTCTGGTCTTCTTGCTCCAGCCGCCCAAAGCAGCGCCGGTCGTGCCACATGCTCCTGCCTCCCGTGGCCGGCTGTGCTGCCGTAGAGACCTCACCGCCCCTACTATTCCCACCGCTGGCCAGGCCCTGCGGCGACGACAGCCTCACACCAAAGTCGAACCAGTGAACCCTCGTACTCCCATCCGCGCGGGCTTCCGCTGCCGCGTCTTCCCTGGCTCCGCGTCGTCCCCTTCCTAGGCCTCGCCGTCGTCCACCGCCGTGGTGCTCTCCGTGCGGTGTGGTCAATGAGGTCAAGGAACGACTTCCATCGGAAGAGTACTGTACGTGGAGAGGCTGACAGCTGGGTCCACGGCCACATCCCAGTTTCTTTGTGATTTGCCAAGTAAGTCGCTTTGTCAGGCATGTTGGGCTGCAAATCTTTGAAGACGAGGAGAGCTTTCATTCGGCTGGCTGAGAAAATGGCCCATCAGTAATGAGAAATGGGCTGTACATTTTTAAAACACATCAAACCGACAATTAGTTTCAAATATCTTTTTTTTTTCATTTCAAGATTTTAAATTACATTAATTTTTATGCGTGGATAATTTGTTGGATTTTATATTGATATACATTTATTTTTAAAATCAGTTTGAATCTGAGTTGAAATTTCGGGATTAAAAACAGTTCGAACCGCACCGAAATATGCAAAATTTCGTATAATTTTTTAACCGTGGCCACAATATGGGCTGTAATGCTAACAAAAAGAATATGAGCTCCAAAAAAACCTTAAGAATTAGCAAATGAGCTGTAAATTATTAGAAATAATGGCATGTATGCTATTTTCCACAGATTTGAGGCTTTCCTATAAAAAAGGTTGACGCACAAGCAGTGACTGTTGGATGTCCATCCAACGGCCGTCGTGCTTCTTCAATCTCTGCTCTTCCTGCTCCAGCTGCTCAAACAAGCGCCGGCGGGACTGCCTGCTCCCTCCTTCCCGTGGCCGGCTGTGCTGCCGCGCAGGCCTCACTGCCCCACCGTACTCCCATCGCTGTCCTAGCCATCCCTCTACTCACCCACACCTGCTGTTATTCTCCGGCAACGGCAGACGAACCAGTAAACCCTTATACAGTCGCACTCCCCTCCGCGTGGGAAACAACTGCCGAGTCTTCCCTGCCTCCGTGTCGTCCCCTTCCTAGGCCTCACCGTCGTCCACCGCCGTGGTGCTCTCGGCGCGGCGTGGTCAATGTGGTCAACGACCGACTTCCATCGGAAGAGTACTGTATGTGGAGAGGCTGACAGCTGGGTCCACGGCAGCCGCAAGGAAGTGCCTCCTTATTACGCAGAAAATAATTATTCCTCCACCTGACAGCGGGGACCCACCGGACGGGCCACCAGTATTTTGCGAAAAAATTGTTTCCCCCTGACTGTTGGGACCCACCGGACGTGCCACCGTATTTCGCGAAAAAACGTTCCCCCCACTGTCAGCTCGGACCCACCGGAAGTGCCTCCTTATTACGCACAAAAACTGAATACTCCCCCGGCTAGCTGGGACCCACCTTGGTGGGAGGCTGACTTGTGGGCCTACTAAGTTGACGGGGACAAAGGGCTTTGTCAACTTAGTCAATATGAACGATTCTAGCTCCAGTGACCGTACGATGTCCATCCAACGGCCGTAGTGCTTCTTCAACCTCTGGTCTTCTTGCTCCAGCCGCCCAAAGCAGCGCCGGTCGTGCCACATGCTCCTGCCTCCCGTGGCCGGCTGTGCTGCCGTAGAGACCTCACCGCCCCTACTATTCCCACCGCTGGCCAGGCCCTGCGGCGACGACAGCCTCACACCACAGTCGAACTAGTGAACCCTCGTACTCCCATCCGCGCGGGCTTCCGCTGCCGCGTCTTCCCCGGCTCCGCGTCGTCCCCTTCCTAGGCCTCGCCGTCATCCACCGCCATGGTGCTCTAGGCGCGGTGTGGTCAATGTGGTCAACGACTGACTTCCATCGGAAGAGTACTGTACATGGAGAGGCTGACAGCTGGGTCCACGGCAGCCGCAAGAAAGTGCCTCCTTATTACGCAGAAAATAATTATTCCTCCACCTGACAGCGGGGACCCACCGGATGGGCCACCAGTATTTTGCAAAAAAATTGTTTCCCCCTGACTGTTGGGACCCACCAGACGGGCCACCGTATTTCACGAAAAAACGTTCCCCCCGCTGTCAGCTCGGACCCACCGGAAGTGCCTCCTTATTACGCACAAAAAAATGAATACTCCCCCGGCTAGCTGGGACCCACCTTGGTGGGAGGCTGACTTGTGGGCCTACTAAGTTGACGGGGACAAAGGGCTTTGTCAACTTAGTCAATATGAACGATTCTAGCTCCAGTGACCGTACGATGTCCATCCAATGGCCGTAGTGCTTCTTCAACCTCTGGTCTTCTTGCTCCAGCCGCCCAAAGCAGCGCCGGTCGTGCCACATGCTCCTGCCTCCCGTGGCCGGCTGTGCTGCCATAGAGACCTCACCGCCCCTACTATTCCCACCGCTGGCCAGGCCCTGCGGCGACGACAGCCTCACACCACAGTCGAACCAGTGAACCCTCATACTCCCATCCGCGCGGGCTTCCGCTGCCACGTCTTCCCCGGCTCCGCGTCGTCCCCTTCCTAGGCCTCGCCGTCGTCCACCGCCGTGGTGCTCTCCGTGCGGTGTGGTCAATGTGGTCAAGGAACGACTTCCATCAGAAGAGTACTGTACGTGGAGAGGCTGACAGCTGGGTCCACGGCCACATCCTAGTTTCTTTGTGATTTGCCAAGTAAGTCGCTTTGTCAGGCCTGTTGGGCTGCAAATCTTTGAAGACGAGGAGAGCTTTCATTCGGCTGGCTGAGAAAATGGCCCATCAGTAATGAGAAATGGGCTGTACATTTTTAAAACACATCAAACCGGCAATTAGTTTCAAATATCTTTTTTTTTTCATTTCAAGATTTTAAATTACATTAATTTTTATGCGTGGAGAATTTGTTGGATTTTATATTGATATACATTTATTTTTAAAATCAGTTTGAATGTGAGTTGAAATTTCGGGATTAAAAACAGTTCGAACCGCACCGAAATATGCAAAATTTCGTATAATTTTTTAACCGTGGCCACAATATGGGCTGTAATGCTAACAAAAAGAATATGAGCTCCAAAAAAACCTTAAGAATTAGCAAATGAGCTGTAAATTATTAGAAAAAATGGCATGTATGCTATTTTCCACAGATTTGAGGCTTTCCTATAAAAAAGGTTGACGCACAAGCAGTGACTGTTGGATGTCCATCCAACGGCCGTCGTGCTTCTTCAATCTCTGATCTTCCTGCTCCAGCTGCTCAAACAAGCGCCGACGGGACTGCCTGCTCCCTCCTTCCCATGGCCGGCTGTGCTGCCGCGTAGGCCTCACTGCCCCACCGTACTCCCATCGCTGTCCTAGCCATCCCTCTACTCACCCACACCTGCTGTTATTCTCCGGCAACGGCAGACGAACCAGTAAACCCTTGTACAGTCGTACTCCCCTCCGCGTGGGAAACAACTGCCGAGTCTTCCCTGCCTCCGTGTCGTCCCCTTCCTAGGCCTCACCGTCGTCCACCGTCGTGGTGCTCTCGGCGCGGCGTGGTCAATGTGGTCAACGACCGACTTCCATCGGAAGAGTACCGTGCGTGGAGACGCTAACAGCTGGGTCCACTGCCGTAGCAAGGAAGTGCCTCCTTATTACACGCAAAATAATTAATTATTCCTCCACCTGACAGCGGGGACCCACCGGACGGGCCACCGTATTTCACGAAAAAAATGTTTCCCATCATTGGGTTGGACGCTGAAGCAGTTGAGGCAGAGGTGGCTGTCGGAGGTGTGGAGGAAGATCTGAGGAATCTGTAGACGGCGTCCAGGGCACTGCTCTATTGTGATGGATCGTTCTGTCGTTGGAGCATCTCCGATGAGCCGTAAGACATCAAGGCTGAAGCAGCACAAGACAGACATCGTCAATCTCAAGTGGGATTCTAATAGCATCTCCAATAGATGATGTAAAATGGATGTAAAATTAACATCACCAAAAACCACCTGACTACAACAGATGAGGTAAAAACTGTTGACTCTGAACTTAACTGTCGAAACTGAAATTTACGGTGGAATCTGAATGCTACTGTCGAAACTAAACGCAATGGTAGCAGAGAGGCACTTGACATGTAGTTTAGGGAGGGCCTGCAGTTCATATTCAACCTGCACCCCCCTGAGCCGCCTGCCACCACCGGCCTCGCCGCCAGCCCCAGCGCCGCCTCGCCGCCCCGAAACAACTCGCCACCACCGCTCCGGCTAGCCCTCTAGCCCCCCCCTGAACCCTAAGATAGATAGTGGGGTACCTCTCCGGCGAGCCCCTATCCCTGCTGCGGGTGGTTCTTCCTTAACTCCGGCGAGCCCCCCCAACCCCTGAAAATCGACTGACCCAAAAGTCGATTCAGTCGACTGAAGTGTGGCTTAATCGGAGCAGAGCAGCAGCACGAGCGAGGGTGAGAGCAGCAGCAGCAGCTGGGTGAGCGAGCGATCGGGCGAGATCTGGAGCAGCAGCAACAGCGCGAGGGAGCGAGCGAGAGCCGGAGTAGCAGCAGTAGATCCTGCTGGTATGGACGCCGCCGCCGAAGGGGCCTCCCACTAGGGGAGAGCCGCCATGGAGATGTCGCCCGCGGAGCCGGCTTCAAGGTAGCCGCTCCATGGGGGTGCGGGATGGAGCACCGTCGGTGCCGGGAGGTCGAGTTAAGGAGAAGGTGCGATGCGATGAGTGTACAACCTCTTTGGTGGCGCCAAGTAGGCATCGACTTCGTCCGAGGAGTCGGTGAGGATGATGCGGTTCCGGTGGAGCAGGTTAAGGCGACGCTGTGGGGATGGAGAAGCCATGATAGACGAGGTGATCGTCGGAGCAGCTCCTTGGAGGTGGAGGACGGGGCGGCTGAACCGGCGGGACGGCGAGATGGACGACGGATCCTCATCTGGGGAGGTGGATGAGGGACGTAGAGCTGTTGCGGTGGACGATGTCGTTGGGGAAGAGGCTCCGGCTGGGCAGCGGTGACGTGGCGGATGAAGGAGGTGGGGTTTCGCGGCTGGAGCGGAGAGGTTATGGCGGCCTGGATTTCGAATGGCGAAAAGGGGGCGATTGGAGGGGGTGAAGCATGACTTAGGGACGCGCTAGTCCAAAATGTAGGGTTTGTTACAAAAGTACCCCCCCCCACCGATTTGAACTAGCGGCCCTTTTGGCTCAGGGTTAGAAGGGGGATTTCGCGTGTCAGGATTCGGCAGCTGGACGGAGTTTTCGCGCGCGTTGTAATTTCGGGATAGCAAGGCGCGGGTTGTGAAGGCGCCCGTTTTGGGAGCACGATATCTAAATTTTTGGGATATAACAAGACGCGGGTTGAATTTTAGGGACAAGCCTAACGTGTAGTAATATTGTACTTGTACATACCAAATCAATTCGCACTTCCCTCAACCAAAAAGAAAACGAAAAAATAAAACTATCCACACCACACAAAGAGAGAGTCTTACCCCGTTTTACTATACAAATGCTATTCAAAGCTATGAATCCATGTTATGTCCGATTAAATTTTTTCACTTGCTATATAATGCATGTAACCTACTCATACCAACATTTTAGTGCATTCCAAATGTCTATACTACCGCTGCAATTCGAACTAAATTTGAATTTGTTTCTCTATTTCAATAAGAATCTACAATCATGATTGTTGCCAACTTCAACCATCATAGTTTCCTTGCTATCCGCCAGATATAAATCGGACGGCCTATAACGCAGGATGGTAGGCACACCATCATCAACAACTCTGTTTTTTATAAGAGTAGAGATAAAATATATTAAATGTAGTATAACATGTTCATAAACACACCATGTGTATCACCGTTATATATATTCACACATGCGTCGGTTTAAAACACTATGATAAATTCTTCAAATATCCGAATTCGCTTTTTATAATGAAGTATATATGATCTATGTTCGTCTTTTACACCCACACAACCCTCTTATCTTTGTAGCTAGTGCTAACTTTCTCTTCTGCATGCACACGCCCGCATCCCTCTCACCCTCCCTCAGCATTCTCTAGCTCCATCGCGTAAATTCGTCTTTTAACTTTAGGTCGTTCACCCATGATGTGTGTAGGCCCCCCAGCTCCTTCTCTACGGCACACATCGATCGATATGCCTCTCTAGCCAGGTGTGCCTAGCACAAACACAAGCTTCCCCTCTTCTCTTGTCACCGTCCATGCCTCACTCCCATCACTCTTTTCATCGTTCTCGTACTCGCACACTCCTCCCCGCTCGATATAATATGCCTCTCGTACCACTTCCTACATGCATCCCTCTCTCTTTATCCTTCTCCTCGTGCCTCATTTGCTTCTAACACACACATGCATGTATACCGATCAATCTCCCAACATATACCTAGATCGACTTTAACTACCCCCACATCGATCGACGTACCTCACAAGTTATGTCTCTCCTTTCTCTAACAAAGGGTGATTGATCTTCCTATGTAGTTATGTCTGCTTACCACAGCCACATCGTCCCCGCTCATCACTCGTGCATGCCTCCTGACCCGTCTCTCACATGCACATGCACAGACAACAAGCAGCCATCTCCTATCTTATTGATATTGCGGGCGTGCCCTCTGTTTGTCTAGCAAGCCTATCCCACCATTTGTTAGAAGCAACTCCACTACCACCCCCTCCAACATTCTAGCTCTGTCTCTCTCCCAACCTTATTCCTCTCCTGCACATATGCATGGATGCCGATCGATCTCCCTTAATACATGAGGCAGATCGATCTCCTTAATACATGAGGTAGGCCTCTCTCCTCCTCCACACATATACCAGCCATTGTACCTCTATAGTTAATTGGGCCTCCCTCTTCCCCCACCACACACCAATAGTCGAGCGCTGCAGGTAGGTATCCATGCCACAGAGACAAACTGCACATGTCCCCTCCCACGTTCCAGTAGGCCAGCCACTCTATATCTTTGACATGGGCACACACAAATTCGATGGCACTCTTTATCGATTGTGCGCGCACACACACACACATCATCCCTCTTGTCGATTCTATGGACACCTCAAGCCGATGATACCTCCACTCTCTTCTCGTGGATCGCCCCCTCTATATATATGTTATATCCAGGATGCTATTTCACACACATTGCATACGTTACATTTTTTGATTGACCCCACCCCCAAAGAAACTCTCAAGAACCCACACACTATATCTCTCTAGGTTTGTATCTCTCACACACAACCCCACGTAGGTGGTGTACGTATACAAGAAGAGAATAGGTGCACCGTGCACGTACTCACGCTTCATGCCCAGCCACACCCGTGCGGGTACACGGTGGAGCTCATTTCTTTACGAAATGGCAGCCCACATGCTAATTTGAACGCCTGTAGCGGTTATTTACCTAGGGAGGTCGTGTACCATGCCTGCACGAAACAAAGTTCGACTTGACGCGTTGTCGCGTTATTTTTAAATGAAGTTATAGCGCTCAATGGCACGTACACAGAATATAAAATGATTTTTATGGAGAAAAAGGTAGTCTGCTCACTATATACAATGGAGCCTTGCGTGCCTGGTTTGTCGCTCTTCAGAGTATCTCACACAAGGCTGCGGTGGCCTCTCTCTCTCTCTCTCTCTCTCTCACCGTTGGTCACTGATCCGGCCGCTTCCCGTCCACCGGGGGAAAGGGAGTGCGGTGGCCTCTCTCTCTCTCACTGTTGGTCACTGATCCGGCCACATCCCGTCCGCCGGGGGAAAGGGAGGAAGTGCATCGTTTCTCCGTTCGACGGTGCCGAGGCAGCACGTCCCGATCTGCGGTACACGCCATTCTCTCTGACCAAGTGTAACGCCCCGGATACAACTTTCCATATTCGTAACTCCAACTCTTGCCTTTTCCGGAGATGCGATATGTTATTTCCCTTCGTGGTTGGGTTTTTGTCTTTTGTTTTGCTTTTTGTTCATGTCTTGCATCTCATCTCATGCCATCTCTTGCATTGCATCATGTCATCATGCCAACATGTCATTTAATTTATAAAAACTCAACTAAATAAATCGTATGGATCTTCGGTCCATTTAAATCGAGGGATATTCACAATGGTGATTTCTCTTTATAACATATTTAAAGCCTCTCAATATTATTAGGGAGCTATAATAATTATTCCATTAATTTGGAATTCACCTTAACACACTTGCAAAATATTCCATGCCTTTGTTATCTCACTTCTTGACCTCAAACTTCGCCCATAAATTCTTTCATCATTTTCCCGAGCTCCACCAAGATCCTCAACATTTTTGGCCACACCAAAAACCTAGTCCTAGTTCAAACCCATTTGAATTTCAAATGAGTTTGAATTTAATTCCTGCAATCTTGTCCACACCATTTTTCTTGGAACAAGCGCATTTTTATGAGTCCGGGAAAATTGTCCGCATGCGCAAATTCTTTCCCTAACCCTCTCTTCTTTTCTTCTCTCTAATTCTTTTCTGCTAAAGAACATGAGGGAGAGAGAGAGCCCAGCCAGGCCTCTGGCCACTTATTTCTCCACCTGGGCCGACCCAACCAACCTCTTAGGCCCAACCGCGCCTCTAACCCTATCCCAGCCCCCACGCATCTCATCTCCCTCTCGTTCCCTCTGCCCGCCGCCGCACACACACATACACCGCATCGAGCCAGGGAGAGGAGCTCCCTGCGCCCGATCCCCTCGTTTCCCTCTCCTCGACCCCGAGCCCGAGTGCGCAGCCCTCGACCTTCCCCTCGCTCCCGCGCTCCGCCCTCGCCGGAGAAGATAACCAGGACGGAGCCCCATCGGCCTCCTCTGCGCCCCACCTCTCCATCTCCCCCTCGCCCGCGACCCGAGCTATGCGCTCATGGCTGCGCCATGGCCGCCTACCTCCACTGCCGTCGCGCCCTTCGGTCTCTGTGCCTCGCGACCGTGCCAAGTCCGCCCCGTCTCCTCACGCCGGCCCTGCCGCCAAGCCCTGCAGCCGGAGCTCGCCTTCGTCCTGACTCCGGCTGGATCAGGCCCCTGCTTGTCGCGCCCCGCCGGAGGGCCACCCTGCGCGTGACCTCGCCAGGCCTTCTCTGCTGCCCTTCGCCTCGCCAAGTCCCGTGCCAAGCCTCCGCGTCGCCGGAGCCCTGTGCAGCTGCGCTGCTGCCTGCCTGCACCTCCTCGCCTCCATGCCGTCCCCGCCGTCAAGCTCCATGCCACTGCCCCTGCTTCCCTTCGAGCCCTCCTCTGCGTCGCTCGCTTAGGCTACCAGTAGCCTTAGCACGCCAAGGCCCAACCCAGCGCCGCATCTTACTCAGCCTGTTGTTCCATCGCCTCCTTGCTGCTACCAAACGAGGCCCTGGTGTTCATTCGTTTTGGACCGACAAGACCCGGACTCCGAACGCCAAGTACAACTACGAACCCGAAGACCTCGGATGCATCAAGTTCCTCTACGACCTGTGTACATCTATCGTCGCCCGAAGACCCGTGTACCATGAGCGCCAAGTTTGACTACCGCACGGTTACGCCAAGTTCATCTACGGAACGTGAACCACTACTTCCACTACTTCTACTACAAACTCGAACCGCCCCGAAACGCACGCTTCAAAGGTATAACGCCGAGACGACGCCCGCGAATGAATGCATGTTGGATGAGATGAACCGTATGTTTGCACCATGCTCGTTTGCTTCGTGCACGTTCCTACTCATTTGCCATGCCGCCATCCCGTGGGAACCCGGAATTCGGGATCACCCCACCATCTTTTGCATGTTCCGCACATCCACACTTTCGTTCGCACCGACATCTTGATGAGTTGTCGGATCATCGGAATGTTGCCGTGGCACCATTTCTGTTTCGCCGCCGTGGCACCCTTTTTGTTCCGCCATGGTGACCAAATGCTTCATAACATGCTCATGTCAACGTTTCCATAAAATTGATTAAAACTTGTGCATGTCATCCGCATCATGATAACAACATTTAAAATGTTTAAAATTGTTGTTGCATTAAATTGCTAAATAACATGAGGATTTTGCGGAATTGTTATTTGTTCTTCCGACCTCATTTAAACTTGCCTAGATAGGTAGCTTTATTATGCTTCACCTCTTGCCATGTTTAACAACATTTAATATTGATGAGTAGCATAAATGAGAGTGAACTAAATACTTGAATGTGGTGTTCCGTCAATATGCAACTCGTTGCATATTGAGCTCCACTTAATTTGTAGTGTTGTTTGTTGCACTTTGCCATGCCATGCCATGCCTCATTAAACCGGTCATGCATCATACTTGTTTGTGCATCATGCCATGTTTATGTTTGTGCATTTACCATATTGTTTGTTTCTTTCCGGTGTTGCTTCTTAGTTCCGGTAATGTTGCGATTGTGAGGATTCGTTTGACTACTCCCGTTCGTCTTCTTCATGGACTCGTTCTTCTTCCTAGCGGGATTTCAGGCAAGATGACCGCTACCCTGGATCTCACTACTATCATTGCTATGCTAGTTGCTTCGTTCTATCGCTATGCTGCGTTACCTATCATTTTGCTCTTCAAGCCTCCCAAATTGCCATGAACCTCTAACCTTTGACACCATTCCTAGCAAACCGTTGTTTGGCTATGTTACCACTTTGCTCAGCCTCTCTTATAGCGTTGCTAGTTGCAGGTGAAGTTGAAGATTTCTCCATGGTGGACAGGGTTATGTTGGGATATCACAATATCTCTTATATTATTAATGCATCTATATATTTGGTAAAGGGTGGAAGGCTCGGCCTTATGCCTGGTGTTTTGTTCCACTCTTGCCGCCCTAGTTTCCGTCATACCGGTGTTATGTTCCCGGATTTTGCGTTCCTTACGCGGCCGGGTGATTTATGGGACCCTCCTGACAGTTCGCTTTGAATAAAACTCCTCCAGCAAGGCCCAACATTGGTTTTACCATTTGCCTCACCACCACCTACTTTTCCCTTGGGAGTCGCTCTCTCGAGGGTCATCTTTATTTAGCCCCCCCGGGCCAATGCTTGTCTAAGTGTTGGTCCAAACTAGAGCACTTTGCAGCGCCCCCTCAGGGAAACTTGAGGTCTGGTTTTAGTTGTACGGACTGCTCATCCGGTCGTGGCCTTAGACGAGATACGCGCGGCTACTATCAGGATGTCGGCACGCCGGGAGGTCTTGCTGGTCTTGTTTTACCATTGTCGAAATGTCTTGTAAACCGGGATTCCGAGACTGATCGGGTCTTCCTGGGAGAAGGTCTATTCCTTCGTTGATCGCAAGAGCTTGTCATGGGCTAAGTTGGGACACCCCTGCAGGGTATAAACTTTCGAGAGCCGTGCCCACGGTTATGTGGCAGATGGGAATTTGTTAATGTCCGGTTGTAGATAACTTGACACCAGATCCGAAATAAAACGCATCAACCGCGTGTGTAGCCGTGATGGTCTCTTCTCGGCGGAGTCTGGGAAGTGAACACGGTCTTTGGGTTATGTTTGACGTAAGTAGGTGTTCAGGATCACCTCTTGATCATTGTTAGCTTCACGACCGTTCCGCTTGTTTCTCTTCTCGCTCTCATTTGCGTATGTTACCTACCATACTTGCTTAGTCGCTGCTGCAACCTCACCACTTTACCCCTTCCTTTCCTATTAAGCTTTGCTAGTCTTGATACCCATGGTAATGGGATTGCTGAGTCCTCGTGGCTCACAGATTACTACAACAACAGTTGCAGGTACAGGTTATGCGATGATCATGACGCGAGAGCGATGTTGCTTGTTTTGGAGTTTCTTCTTCTGCTTCTTCGATCAGGGGATAGGTTCTAGGTCGGCAGCCTAGGCTAGCAGGGTGGATATTGTTTGAGTTTCTGTTTATGATTCATCCATAGTCGGATGTTGTTCTTGTATGTTGTATTGTTGTATTCATGTGACATTGTATGTATCGGATGTATCCCCACTGTTATGTAATGTTGATGTAATGATATCCACCTTGCAAAAGCGTCTTCAAGATGCGCTTCTATCCTTGGTGGGACCTTTGAGTTCCTTTAGGATAGGGTCGCATCTTGGGCATGACAAGTTGGTATCAGAGCCTCGACCGACCTTAGGAGCCCCCTTGATTGATCGTTTTTTAGCGGCCGAGTTGTGTCTAGAAAAATGTTTTGAGTCATTTAGGATTATATATATCGGAGAGTTAGGAATTCTTTTTACTCCCCAGTCTCTTCATCGCTCTGGTAAGGCATCCCGACGTAGAGTTTTGACTCTTCTCTTCTCAAATTTCACTAAATTTTTTTTTAGGATCACGCGGGTATCTTGGAATTGTTCCGATGGTTTTATGATGAGAACATTCTCTTGGTGCCTCCTGTCAGGGGTTTAGTGGAAGTGTCCCGGGGAGTTGAGCTCTGAGGTGTTGTCGTCATAATTTTATCGTTGCAGTTCTGGAATACCTGAGTTTAGTACGCCGACATCGAAAATCTCTTTTATGCAGTTGTTGGTGAGATAACCCCGATAACCCAGTACTGAGGTGAGTACGGGAGTATTGCCATGACTCGTATAACGGGTGCTTTTCGAAGGTTGAGGTACACGATTTTCGAAGGTTTCTTGGTTATGTGTTGACGGATGGATACAGCTGGATGTAGGGATTGTTAGTTTGGGTGAGATATATTGCTTCCCCTGTATCCCCAACACCAGATTACATAACCAGAAAGTTTCGGGAGTTTTATAGGTGGGAATTCAAGTAGCTCCTAGAATATCTTTTCGACAGATGCATGATATGAGATTGGGGTTCGACGTCTAGTGGTCCGCCTATCCACGGTTGGTTTTACAGTGGTCTCGTTGTGTCTTAAAGAATCCTTGGCTATGCCGATTCGGGGACACTTCGTATGTCATGTGCACTGCCTTGCACATGATGGTGCTGTACGATTGAGCCCATGTGGGCCCCACCACGAAAACTTCGGACGAAATCTCTATCATATGTTTGTTCCGGCTTATTCTGCAAGCCAAATCCTTTGTTTTGTTTTATTTGTGGTATTTGAGTTGCTTTAATGTCAAGTGTTAGTCCATACCTTTCCTAAATGGTGTTCTCATATTTCTATGGGAGTACTAATCCTTTTTGATCATTGAGGTTGTCATGTTAATTCTTTTCCAACCGGTGCGCTTCTCTTCGAGATGATCCCATCATTCTCCCCATCCGCGAGATCAATTCTAAGTTTTTCTCAACGGTGTTTGTTTCGTTCATCCCAAGTTGTCTTTGTTTTTTCCCCACCCTCCCACCCTTTTCTTCAAGGACTCATTTATTTTAATCAAGTATCCATTTACTCATGTGAAGTCACTTCACGCTTTTCAATCAATGTTTTTATCCGGTGATTTCCCATGAAGATGCTCAACAGTTTAAAGTTCATCATCCTTCATTGTTATTTCTTCTTCGGTGGATCCAATTCAAGCTTTCGATATTCATCATATCCTTTCCCCGTTTCAAATGCTTTCTCATGCCGGTGCACCTCTTAATCATTCACCTCTTCCTATTCATTTGTTTTGGAGTGCTGAAGATATCTCACAAGACTTGTGTTTCCATTCTCAATCCGTTCAAGATATTTCGAGATTGTTATCTCATTCAAGCCATTTAATTCTACCGATGCAATCTCTATTTCAAGCAATCCTTCAACGATGTTTCTTTGAGTGGACCCTAACCCATAGGTTTTTTTTCCAGGATCTTACCTGACTCTTCTAATTATTCCGGAGTTATTCTTAAATTCTTTCCAAGTGTGACGTAAGAATGAATTTCATCAGTCACATGCCTTCTCCAATATCGATTTCAATTATTTCATTGTTGGCTCAACCTATTTGTTTTTTTCATTCTCCCGGAGTATCTCAACAATTTTGGTGTTCTTTCTCGTCGTCATTCTCAACTTTTGAAGACCGAAGAAGAGTTCCTCTTAAATCCTTACCCGTTCTTCCAGAGATGTGTAGTTCAAGCTTCATGCCATCCTCATAATTGTTTTCGATTGTGAGAATTCTTTTCTTACCATCCGGAGCATTTCATGAGTTGTTTCCATTTCTTTCCTCCGAAGGCCATCGTGTCATAATTCTTCTTTCTCAGCGTGTAGCTGTCGTTCTCCAAATCTTACCGGTGCATCGTTCAAATATCCTCTAATCAGTTCATGTTCTCTTCATTCTCATGTATCTAAATCCCCTCAAGTATCTTCATTCGTTTTCCAATTCTTCCCGGTGAATTGTGCCTTTGCTATGTTCATTTTCAATTTTTTTACGGTGGTCCGTTCAAGATCCCTCTCCCTTTATTACCATATCATTTCATTCGCCCTTTCCAATCCTCTCGGTGATTCATCGAAGACTTCTTCAAGTTGGCGCTATATCCCTCTTCAATCCTTGCAAAAGAATAAGTAGTGTGCCAAATCCGTTGCTTATCATCAATTAAATTGGTGAAGGGTACGCATAACTTAATTCTTATTCTTGTTTCATCCAAGTTGATTAATCTCTTCTTTTCGGTGTTTGTCCATCATATCACATTCTCGGTTCTAAGATGTTCATCTTTCTTTTCGGAGTTCCAAGCTCTCTCAATTATCTCGTCGCGAAGCTTCATCTATATCATTGCAAGGCTTCACCTTGTGTTGTCAACTTCTCTTTCTTTTTATCATCCTTTTATTACCAGATTTCTTCATGGAGGCTTTACATGATGGTTCGTCAAGGATTCCTTTCAATCTTGAATTGTTCTTCAAGATTTCTCTTGAAGTTATGACCCGCCAAGCTATACTCAAAAATTGAACATGGTGCTTAACACATGTTTTGTTTTGAGGAGCTCATGTATTCTTCATCTTGCATTCCAAAGTGCAATTCTTTCTACTTTATCTTTTGAGGTGGTGTTATGTCACTCTTGACAATTTCCTTCATGTTTCATGAATCATATGTTGTCAACAAGGAGGTATTTTAAATCCATCAATCTCTTCGTTGGAGTTATCTTGGTAAAGATTTCATCTAAAAGCCTTCCCGAAGCAATGTTGCTAATTGTGGTGCTTATCATTGATCCAAGTTTTCAAATTATCCCCTTGCTGAAAGGAGTTTCTCTTATCTTCATTGATTTCAACCAATCAATTGTTTCCATTAGTGGTCGGTTGTCACCTCATCATTTTGAGATGTTTTCCATAAGCCCACAACAAGCTTGTGCTTTTCGTTGTTGATTTTCCAACAACTCCGTTCAATTCTTCTTTGCAAGGATGCTTTCCAAGCTCATTTGTGGCAGAAGTTGGCATTTTCTTCTCCATTCTGTTATTCCAATGATTTCTCTTCTATTCTTTCTTCCGGAGACATTGTTATGTTGCTCTTTTCACTCATCATCTCGATTTGTGAGGATCGTGTTCTTTTCATGCTTATCCATTTATCCAAAGTGTTGTGTCATCTCTTCAAGTTCTTTTCATCTTATCAAGTTTTCCTTTTTCTTTCAGTCGGAGTGCTGCTCAAATTATATCAATCTTATCCCTTCTCTATCTTGTTTAACCGGAGTGGTTTCGAATTCTATCTTGTCCATTAAACTCTTGATTCATGTCTTTGCAACCTCTTGGTTCTCGTTGTATCCCTTGTTCCTCTTTTCTAACGGAGTGTTTTCAACTTTTCTCATCCTCATTGTTTTCTTCCTTTCATTTTGCTCAACCTCTCAAGGTTCATGGTTTTCACTCGTTTGTCGACGAAGCAACTTAGTTTTATCTCTTATCTTCCTCTTCCGTTTCTCTCCGGTGCCATCCTAGGTCTCGGGACGAGATCCTCTCGTAGTGGTGGAGTGTTGTAACGCCCCGGATACAACTTTCCATATTCGTAACTCCAACTCTTGCCTTTTCCGGAGATGCGATATGTTATTTCCCTTCGTGGTTGGGTTTTTGTCTTTTGTTTTGCTTTTTGTTCATGTCTTGCATCTCATCTCATGCCATCTCTTGCATTGCATCATGTCATCATGCCAGCATGTCATTTAATTTATAAAAACTCAACTAAATAAACTGTATGGATCTTCGGTCCATTTAAATCGAGGGATATTCACAATGGTGATTTCTCTTTATAACATATTTAAAGCCTCTCAATATTATTAGGGAGCTATAATAATTATTCCATTAATTTGGAATTCACCTTAACACACTTGCAAAATATTCCATGCCTTTGTTATCTCACTTCTTGACCTCAAACTTCGCCCATAAATTCTTTCATCATTTTCCCGAGCTCCACCAAGATCCTCAACATTTTTGGCCACACCAAAAACCTAGTCCTAGTTCAAACCCATTTGAATTTCAAATGAGTTTGAATTTAATTCCTGCAATCTTGTCCACACCATTTTTCTTGGAACAAGCGCATTTTTATGAGTCCGGGAAAATTGTCCGCATGCGCAAATTCTTTCCCTAACCCTCTCTTCTTTTCTTCTCTCTAATTCTTTTCTGCTAAAGAACATGAGGGAGAGAGAGAGCCCAGCCAGGCCTCTGGCCACTTCTTTCTCCACCTGGGCCGACCCAACCAACCTCTCAGGCCTAGCCGCGCCTCTAACCCTAGCCCAGCCCCCACGCATATCATCTCCCTCTCGTTCCCTCTGCCCGCCGCCGCGCACACACATACACCGCATCGAGCCAGGGAGAGGAGCTCCCTGCGCCCGATCCCCTCGTTTCCCTCTCCTCGATCCCGAGCCCGAGCGCGCAGCCCTCGACCTTCCCCTCGCTCCCGCGCTCCGCCATCGCCGGAGACGATAACCAGGACGGAGCCCCATCGGCCTCCTCTACGCCCCACCTCTCCATCTCCCCCTCGCCCGCGACCCGAGCTATGCGCTCATGGCTGCACCATGGCCGCCTACCTCCGCTACCGTCGCGCCCTTCGGTCTTTGTGCCTCGCGACCGCGCCAAGTCCGCCCCGTCTCCTCGCGCCGGCCCTGCCACCAAGCCCTGCCGCCGAAGCTCGCCTTCGTCCTGACTCCGGCTGGATCAGGCCCCTGCTTGTCGCGCCCCGCTGGAGGGCCACCCTGCGCGCGACCTCGCCGGGCCTTCTCTGCTGCCCTCCGCCTCGCCAAGTCCCATGCCAAGCCTCCGCGTCGCCGGAGCCCTGTGCAGCTGCGCTGCTGCCTGCCTGCACCTCCTCGCCTCCATGCCGTCCCCGCCGTCAAGCTCCATGCCACTGCCCCTGCTTCCCTTCGAGCCCTCTTCTGCGTCGCTCGCTTAGGCTACCAGCAGCCTTAGCACGCCAAGGCCCAACCCAGCGCCGCATCTTACTCAGCCTGCTGTTCCATCGCCTCCTTGCTGCTGCCAAACGAGGCCCTGGTGTTCCTTCGTTTTGGACCGACAAGACCCTGACTCCGAACGCCAAGTACAACTACGAACCCGAAGACCTCGGATGCATCAAGTTCCTCTACGACCTGTGTACATCTACCGTCGCCCGAAGACCCGTGTACCACGAGCGCCAAGTTTGACTACCGCACGGTTATGCCAAGTTCATCTACGGAACATGAACCACTACTTCCACTACTTCCACTACAAACTCGAACCGCCCCGAAACGCACGCTTCAAAGGTATAACGCCGAGACGACGCCCGCGAATGAATGCATGTTGGATGAGATGAACCGTATGTTTGCACCGTGCTCATTTTCTTCGTGCACGTTCCTACTCATTTGCCATGCCGCCGTCCCGTGGGAACCCGGAATTCGGGATCACCCCACCATCTTTTGCATGTTCCGCACATCCACACTTTCGTTCGCACCGACATCTTGATGAGTTGTCGGATCATCGGAATGTTGCCGAGGCACCATTTCTGTTTCGCCGCCGTGGCACCCTTTTTGTTCCGCCGTGGTGACCAAATGCTTCATAACATGCTCATGTCAACGTTTCCATAAAGTTGATTAAAACTTGTGCATGTCATCCGCATCATGATAACAACATTTAAAATGTTTAAAATTGTTGTTGCATTAAATTGCTAAATAACATGAGGATTTTCTGGAATTGTTATTTGTTCTTCCGGCCTCATTTAAACTTGCCTAGATAGGTAGCTTTATTATGCTTCACCTCTTGCCATGTTTAACAACATTTAATATTGATGAGTAGCATAAACGAGAGTGAACTAAATACTTGAATGTGGTGTTCCGTCAATATGCAACTCGTTGCATATTGAGCTCCACTTAATTTGTAGTGTTGTTTGTTGCACTTTGCCATGCCATGTCATGCCTCATTAAACCGGTCATGCATCATACTTGTTTGTGCATCATGCCATGTTTATGTTTGTGCATTTACCATATTGTTTGTTTCTTTCCGGTGTTGCTTCTTAGTTCCGGTAATGTTGCGATTGTGAGGATTCGTTCGACTACTCCCGTTCATCTTCTTCATGGACTCGTTCTTCTTCCTAGCGGGATTTCAGGCAAGATGACCGCTACCCTGGATCTCACTACTGTCATTGCTATGCTAGTTGCTTCGTTCTATCGCTATGCTGCGTTACCTATCATTTTGCTCTTCAAGCCTCCCAAATTGCCATGAACCTCTAACCTTTGACACCATTCCTAGCAAACCGTTGTTTGGCTATGTTACCGCTTTACTCAGCCTCTCTTATAGCGTTGCTAGTTGCAGGTGAAGTTGAAGATTTCTCCATGGTGGACAGGGTTATGTTGGGATATCACAATATCTCTTATATTATTAATGCATCTATATATTTGGTAAAGAGTGGAAGGCTCGGCCTTGTGCCTGGTGTTTTGTTCCACTCTTGCCGCCCTAGTTTCCGTCATACAGGTGTTATGTTCCCGGATTTTGCGTTCCTTACGCGGCCGGGTGATTTATGGGACCCCCCTGACAGTTCGCTTTGAATAAAACTCCTCCAGCAAGGCCCAACATTGGTTTTACCATTTTCCTCACCACCACCTACTTTTCCCTTGGGAGTCGCTCTCTCGAGGGTCATCTTTATTCAGCTCCCCCGGGCCAATGCTTGTCTAAGTGTTGGTCCAAACTAGAGCCCTTTGCAGCGCCCCCTTAGGGAAACTTGAGGTCTGGTTTTAGTTGTACGGACTGCTCATCTGGTCGTGGCCTGAGACGAGATACGCGCGGCTACTATCAGGATGTCGGCACGCCGGGAGGTCTTGCTGGTCTTATTTTACCATTGTCGAAATGTCTTGTAAACCAGGATTCCGAGACTGATCGGGTCTTCCTGGGAGAAGGTCTATTCCTTCGTTGATCGCAAGAGCTTGTCATGGGCTAAGTTGGGACACCCCTGCAGGGTATAAACTTTCGAGAGCCGTGCCCGCGGTTATGTGGCAGATGGGAATTTGTTAATGTCCGGTTGTAGATAACTTGACACCAGATCTGAAATAAAACGCATCAACCGCGTGTGTAGCCGTGATGGTCTCTTCTCGGCAGAGTCCGGGAAGTGAACACGGTCTTTGGGTTATGTTTGACGTAAGTAGGTGTTCAGGATCACCTCTTGATCATTGTTAGCTTCACGACCGTTCCGCTTGTTTCTCTTCTCGCTCTCATTTGCGTATGTTAGCCACCATACTTGCTTAGTCGCTGCTGCAACCTCACCACTTTACCCCTTCCTTTCCTATTAAGCTTTGCTAGTCTTGATACCCATGGTAATGGGATTGCTGAGTCCTCGTGGCTCACAGATTACTACAACAACAGTTGCAGGTACAGGTTATGCGATGATCATGACGCGAGAGCGATGTTGCTTGTTTTGGAGTTTCTTCTTCTGCTTCTTCGATCAGGGGATAGGTTCTAGGTCGGCAGCCTAGGCTAGCAGGGTGGATATTGTTTGAGTTTCTGTTTATGATTCATCCATAGTCGGATGTTGTTCTTGTATGTTGTATTGTTGTATTCATGTGACATTGTATGTATCGGATGTATCCCCACTGTTATGTAATGTTGATGTAATGATATCCACCTTGCAAAAGCGTCTTCAAGATGCGCTTCTATCCTTGGTGGGACCTTCGAGTTCCTTTAGGATAGGGTCACATCTTGGGTGTGACAAGTTGGTATCAGAGCCTCGACCGACCTTAGGAGCCCCATTGATTGATCGTTTTTTAGCGGCCGAGTTGTGTCTAGAAAAATGTTTTGAGTCATTTAGGATTATATATATCGGAGAGTTAGGAATTCTTTTTACTCCCCAGTCTCTTCATCGCTCTGGTAAGGCATCCCGACGTAGAGTTTTGACTCTTCTCTTCTCAAATTTCACTAAATTTTTTTTTAGGATCGCGCGGGTATCTTGGAATCGTTCCGATGGTTTTATGATGAGAACATTGTCTTGGTGCCTCCTGTCAGGGGTTTAGTGGAAGTGTCCCGGGGAGTTGAGCTCTGAGGTGTTGTCGTCATAATTTTATCGTTGCAGTTCTGGAATACCTGAGTTTAGTACGCTGACATCGAAAATCTCTTTTATGCAGTTGTTGGTGAGATAACCCCGATAACCCAGTACTGAGGTGAGTACGAGAGTATTGCCATGACTCGTATAACGGGTGCTTTTCGCAGGTTGAGGTACACGATTTCCGAAGGTTTCTTGGTTATGTGTTGACGGATGGATACAACTGGATGTAGGGATTGTTAGTTTGGGTGAGATATATTGCTTCCCCTGTATCCCCAACACCAGATTGCATAACCAGAAAGTTTCGGGAGTTTTATAGGTGGGAATTCAAGTAGCTCCTAGAATATCTTTTTGACAGATGCATGATATGAGATTGGGGTTCGACGTCTAGTGGTCCGCCTATCCACGGTTGGTTTTACAGTGGTCTCGTTGTGTCTTAAAGAATCCTTGGCTATGCCGATTCGGGGACACTTCGTATGTCATGTGCACTGCCTTGCACATGATGGTGCTGTACGATTGAGCCCGTGTGGGCCCCACCACGAAAACTTCGGACGAAATCTCTATCATATGTTTGTTCCGGCTTATTCTGCAAGCCAAATCCTTTGTTTTGTTTTATTTGTGGTATTTGAGTTGCTTTAATGTCAAGTGTTAGTCCATACCTTTCCTAAACGGTGTTCTCATATTTCTATGGTAGTACTAATCCTTTTTGATCATTGAGGTTGTCATGTTAATTCTTTTCCAACCGGTGCGCTTCTCTTCGAGATGATCCCATCATTCTCCCCATCCGCGAGATCAATTCTAAGTTTTTCTCAACGGTGTTTGTTTTGTTCATCCCAAGTTGTCTTTGTTTTTTCCCCACCCTCCCACCCTTTTCTTCAAGGACTCATTTATTTTAATCAAGTATCCATTTACTCATGTGAAGTCACTTCACGCTTTTCAATCAATGTTTTTATCCGGTGATTTCCCATGAAGATGCTCAACAGTTTAAAGTTCATCATCCTTCATTGTTATTTCTTCTCCGGTGGATCCAATTCAAGCTTTCGATATTCATCATATCCTTTCCCCGTTTCAAATGCTTTCTCATGCCGATGCACCTCTTAATCATTCACCTCTTCATATTCATTTGTTCTGGAGTGCTGAAGATATCTCACAAGACTTGTGTTTCCATTCTCAATCCGTTCAAGATATTTCGAGATTGTTATCTCATTCAAGCCATTTAATTCTACCGGTGCAATCTCTATTTCAAGCAATCCTTCAACGATGTTTCTTTGAGTGGGCCCTAACCCACAGGTTTTTTTTCCAGGATCTTACCTGACTCTTCTAATTATTCCGGAGTTATTCTTAAATTCTTTCCAAGTGTGACGTAAGAATGAATTTCATCAGTCACATGCCTTCTCCAATATCGATTTCAATTATTTCATTGTTGGCTCAACCTATTTGTTTTTTTCATTCTCCCGGAGTATCTCAACAATTTTGGTGTTCTTTCTCGTCGTCATTCTCAACTTTTGAAGACCGAAGAAGAGTTCCTCTTAAATCCTTACCCGTTCTTCTAGAGATGTGTAGTTCAAGCTTCATGCCATCCTCATAATTGTTTTCGATTTGTGAGAATTCTTTTCTTACCATCCGGAGCATTTCATGAGTTGTTTCCATTTCTTTCCTCCGAAGGCCATCATGTCATAATTCTTCTTTCTCAGCGTGTAGCTATCGTTCTCCAAATCTTACCGGTGCATCGTTCAAATATCCTCTAATCAGTTCATGTGCTCTTCATTCTCATGTATCTAAATCCCCTCAAGTATCTTCATTCGTTTTCCAATTCTTGCCGGTGAATTGTGCCTTTGCTATGTTCATTTTCAATTTTTTTACGGTGGTCCATTCAAGATCCCTCTCCCTTTATTACCATATCATTTCATTCGCCCTTTCCAATCCTCTCGGTGATTCATCGAAGACTTCTTCAAGTTGGCGCTATATCCCTCTTCAATCCTTGCAAAAGAATAAGTAGTGTGCCAAATCCGTTGCTTATCATCAATTAAATTGGTGAAGGGTACGCATAACTTAATTCTTATTCTTGTTTCATCCAAGTTGATTAATCTCTTCTTTTCGGTGTTTGTCCATCATATCACATTCTCGGTTCTAAGATGTTCATCTTTCTTTTCGGAGTTCCAAGCTCTCTCAATTATCTCGTCGCGAAGCTTCATCTATATCATTGCAAGGCTTCACCTTGTGTTGTCAACTTCTCTTTCTTTTTATCATCCTTTTATTACCAGATTTCTTCATGGAGGCTTTACATGATGGTTCGTCAAGGATTCCTTTCAATCTCGAATTGTTCTTCAAGATTTCTCTTGAAGTTATGACCCGCCAAGCTATACTCAAAAATTAAACATGGTGCTTAACACATGTTTTGTTTTGAGGAGCTCAAGTATTCTTCATCTTGCATCCCAAAGTGCAATTCTTTCTACCTTATCTTTTGAGGTGGTGTTATGTCACTCTTGACAATTTCCTTCATGTTTCATGAATCATATGTTGTCAAGAAGGAGGTATTTTAAATCCATCAATCTCTTCGTTGGAGTTATCTTGGTAAAGATTTCATCTAAAAGCCTTCCCGAAGGAATGTTGCTAATTGTGGTGCTTATCATTGACCCAAGTTCTCAAATTATCCCCTTGGTGAAAGAAGTTTCTCTTATCTTCATTGATTTCAACCAATCAATTGTTTCCATTAGTGGTCGGTTGTCACCTCATCATTTTGAGATGTTTGCCATAAGCCCACAACAAGCTTGTGCTTTTCGTTGTTGATTTTCCAACAACTCCGTTCAATTCTTCTTTGCAAGGATGCTTTCCAAGCTCATTTGTGGCAGAAGTTGGCATTTTCTTCTCCATTCTGTTATTCCAATGATTTCTCTTCTATTCTTTCTTCCGGAGACATTGTTATGTTGCTCTTTTCACTCATCATCTCGATTTGTGAGGATCGTGTTCTTTTCATGCTTATCCATTTATCCAAAGTGTTGTGTCATCTCTTCAAGTTCTTTTCATCTTATCAAGTTTTCCTTTTTCTTTCAGTCGGGGTGCTGCTCAAATTATATCAATCTTATCCCTTCTCTATCTTGTTTAACCGGAGTGGTTTCGAATTCTATCTTGTCCATTAAACTCTTGATTCATGTCTTTGCAAACCTCTTGGTTCTCGTTGTATCCCTTGTTCCTCTTTTCTAACAGAGTGTTTTCAACTTTGCTCATCTTCGTTGTTTTCTTCCTTTCATTTTGCTCAACCTCTCAAGGTTCATGGTTTTCACTCGTTTGTCGATGAAGCAACTTAGTTTTACCTCTTATCTTCCTCTTCCGTTTCTCTCCGGTGCCATCCTAGATCTCGGGACGAGATCCTCTCGTAGTGGTGGAGTGTTGTAATGCCCCGGATACAACTTTCCATATTCGTAACTCCAACTCTTGCCTTTTCCGGAGATGCGATATGTTATTTCCCTTCGTGGTTGGGTTTTTGTCTTTTGTTTTGCTTTTTGTTCATGTCTTGCATCTCATCTCATGCCATCTCTTGCATTGCATCATGTCATCATGCCAGCATGTCATTTAATTTATAAAAACTCAACTAAATAAACCGTATGGATCTTCGGTCCATTTAAATCGAGGGATATTCACAATGGTGATTTCTCTTTATAACATATTTAAAGCCTCTCAATATTATTAGGGAGCTATAATAATTATTCCATTAATTTGGAATTCACCTTAACACACTTGCAAAATATTCCATGCCTTTGTTATCTCACTTCTTGACCTCAAACTTCGCCCATAAATTCTTTCATCATTTTCCCGAGCTCCACCAAGATCCTCAACATTTTTGGCCACACCAAAAACCTAGTCCTAGTTCAAACCCATTTGAATTTCAAATGAGTTTGAATTTAATTCCTGCAATCTTGTCCACACCATTTTTCTTGGAACAAGCGCATTTTTATGAGTCCGGGAAAATTGTCCGCATGCGCAAATTCTTTCCCTAACCCTCTCTTCTTTTCTTCTCTCTAATTCTTTTCTGCTAAAGAACATGAGGGAGAGAGAGAGCCCAGCCAGGCCTCTGGCCACTTATTTCTCCACCTGGGCCGACCCAACCAACCTCTTAGGCCCAGCCGCGCCTCCAACCCTAGCCCAGCCCCCACGCATCTCATCTCCCTCTCGTTCCCTCTGCCCGCCGCCGCGCACACACATACACCGCATCAAGCCAGGGAGAGGAGCTCCCTGCGCCCGATCCCCTCCTTTCCCTCTCCTCGACCCCGAGCCCGAGCGCACAGCCCTCGACCTTCCCCTCGCTCCTGCGCTCCGCCCTCGCCGGAGAAGATAACCAGGACGGAGCCCCATCGGCCTCCTCTGCGCCCCACCTCTCCATCTCCCCCTCGCCCGCGACCCGAGCTATGCGCTCATGGCTGCGCCATGGCCGCCTACCTCCGCTACCGTCGCGCCCTTCGGTCTCTGTGCCTCGCGACCGCGCCAAGTCTGCCCCGTCTCCTCGCGCCGGCCCTGCCGCCAAGCCCTACCGCCGGAGCTCGCCTTCGTCCTGACTCCGGCTGGATCAGGCCCCTGCTTGTCGCGCCCCGCCAGAGGGCCACCCTGCACGCAACCTCGCCGGGCCTTCTCTGCTGCCCTCCGCCTCGCCAAGTCCCATGCCAAGCCTCCGCGTCGCCGGAGCCATGTGCAGCTGCACTGCTGCCTGCCTGCACCTCCTCGCCTCCATGCCGTCCCCGCCATCAAGCTCCATGCCACTGCCCCTGCTTCCCTTCGAGCCCTCCTCTGTGTCGCTCGCTTAGGCTACCAGCAGCCTTAGCACGCCAAGGCCCAACCCAGCGCCGCATCTTACTCAGCCTGCTGTTCCATCGCCTCCTTGCTGCTGCCAAACGAGGCCCTGGTGTTCCTTCGTTTTGGACCGACAAGACCCGGACTCCGAACGCCAAGTACAACTACGAACCCGAAGACCTGGGATGCATCAAGTTCCTCTACGACCTGTGTACATCTACCGTCGCCCGAAGACCCGTGTACCACGAGCGCCAAGTTTGACTACCACACGGTTACGCCAAGTTCATCTACGGAACGTGAACCACTACTTCCACTACTTCCACTACAAACTCGAACTGCCCCGAAACGCACGCTTCAAAGGTATAACGCCGAGACGACGCCCGTGAATGAATGCATGTTGGATGAGATGAACCGTATGTTTGCACCGTGCTCGTTTGCTTCGTGCACGTTCCTACTCATTTGCCATGCCGCCGTCCCGTGGGAACCCGGAATTCGGGATCACCCCACCATCTTTTGCATGTTCCGCACATCCACACTTTCGTTCGCACCGACATCTTGATGAGTTGTCGGATCATCGGAATGTTGCCGTGTTTCTGTTTCGCCGCCGTGGCACCCTTTTTGTTCCGCCATGGTGACCAAATGCTTCATAACATGCTCATCTCAACGTTTCCATAAAATTGATTAAAACTTGTGCATGTCATCCACATCATGATAACAACATTTAAAATGTTTAAAGTTGTTGTTGCATTAAATTGCTAAATAACATGAGGATTTTCCGGAATTGTTATTTGTTCTTCCGGCCTCATTTAAACTTGCCTAGATAGGTAGCTTTATTATGCTTCACCTCTTGCCATGTTTAACAACATTTAATATTGATGAGTAGCATAAACGAGAGTGAACTAAATACTTGAATGTGGTGTTCCGTCAATATGCAACTCGTTGCATATTGAGCTCCACTTAATTTGTAGTGTTGTTTGTTGCACTTTTCCATGCCATGCCATGCCTCATTAAACCAGTCATGCATCATACTTGTTTGTGCATCATGCCATGTTTATGTTTGTGCATTTACCATATTGTTTGTTTCTTTCCGGTGTTGCTTCTTAGTTCCG
Organism: Triticum dicoccoides; assembly: GCF_002162155.2. Taxonomy (NCBI): domain Eukaryota; kingdom Viridiplantae; phylum Streptophyta; class Magnoliopsida; order Poales; family Poaceae; genus Triticum; species Triticum dicoccoides. The sequence goes on from NC_041385.1 coordinate 225,438,075, forward strand.
GTAATGTTGCGATTGTGAGGATTCGTTCGACTACTCCCGTTCGTCTTCTTCATGGACTCGTTCTTCTTCCTAGCGGCATTTCAGGCAAGATGACCGCTACCCTGGATCTCACTACTATCATTGCTATGCTAGTTGCTTCGTTCTATCGCTATGCTGCGTTACCTATCATTTTGCTCTTCAAGCCTCCCAAATTGCCATGAACCTCTAACCTTTGACACCATTCCTAGCAAACCGTTGTTTGGCTATGTTACCGCTTTGCTCAGCCTCTCTTATAGCGTTGCTAGTTGCAAGTGAAGTTGAAGATTTCTCCATGGTGGACAGGGTTATGTTGGGATATCACAATATCTCTTATATTATTAATGCATCTATATATTTGGTAAAGGGTGGAAGGCTCGGCCTTACGCCTGGTGTTTTGTTCCACTCTTGCCGCCCTAGTTTCCGTCATACCGGTGTTATGTTCCCGAATTTTGCGTTCCTTACGCGGCCGGGTGATTTATGGGACCCCCCCTGACAGTTCGCTTTGAATAAAACTCCTCCAGCAAGGCCCAACATTGGTTTTACCATTTGCCTCACCACCACCTACTTTTCCCTTGGGAGTCGCTCTCTCGAGGGTCATCTTTATTCAGCCCCCCCGGGCCAATGCTTGTCTAAGTGTTGGTCCAAACTAGAGCCCTTTGCAGCGCCCCCTCAGGGAAACTTGAGGTCTGTTTTAGTTGTACGGATTGCTCATCCGGTCGTGGCCTGAGACGAGATACGCGCGGCTACTATCAGGATGTCGGCACACCGGGAGGTCTTGCTGGTCTTGTTTTACCATTGTCGAAATGTCTTGTAAACCGGGATTCCGAGACTGATCGGGTCTTCCTGGGAGAAGGTCTATTCCTTCGTTGATCGCGAGAGCTTGTCATGGGCTAAGTTGGGACACCCCTGCAGGGTATAAACTTTCGAGAGCCGTGCCCGCGGTTATGTGATAGATGGGAATTTGTTAATGTCCGTTTGTAGATAACTTGACACCAGATCCGAAATAAAACGCATCAACCGCGTGTGTAGCCGTGATGGTCTCTTCTCGACGGAGTCCGGGAAGTGAACACGGTCTTTGGGTTATGTTTGATGTAAGTAGGTGTTCAGGATCACCTCTTGATCATTGTTAGCTTCACGACCGTTCTGCTTGTTTCACTTCTCGCTCTCATTTGCGTATGTTAGCCACCATACTTGCTTAGTCGCTGCTGCAACCTCACCACTTTAGCCCTTCCTTTCCTATTAAGCTTTGCTAGTCTTGATACCCATGGTAATGGGATTGCTGAGTCCTCGTGGCTCACAGATTACTACAACAATAGTTGCAGGTACAGGTTATGCGATGATCATGATGCGAGAGCGATGTTGCTTGTTTTGGAGTTTCTTCTTCTGCTTCTTCGATCAGGGGATAGGTTCCAGGTCGGCAGCCTGGGCTACCAGGGTGGATATTGTTTGAGTTTCTGTTTATGATTCATCCATAGTCGGATGTTGTTCTTGTATGTTGTATTGTTGTATTCATGTGACATTGTATGTATCGGATGTATCCCCACTATTATATAATGTTGATGTAATGATATCCACCTTGCAAAAGCGTCTTCAAGATGCGCTTCTATCCTTGGTGGGACCTTCGAGTTCCTTTAGGATAGGGTCGCATCTTGGGCGTGACAAGACTCTCTCTCTCCCTCATGTTCTTTAGCAGAAAAGAATTAGAGAGAAGAAAAGAAGAGAGGGTTAGGGAAGGAATTTGCGCATGCGGACAATTTTCCCGGACTCATAAAAATGCGCTTGTTCCAAGAAAAATGGTGTGGACAAGATTGCAGGAATTAAATTCAAACTCATTTGAAATTCAAATGGGTTTGAACTAGGACTAGGTTTTGGTGTGGCCAAAAATGTTGAGGATCTTGGTGGAGCTCGGGAAAATGATGAAATAATTTATGGGCGAAGTTTGAGGTCAAGAAGTGAGATAACAAAGGCATGGAATATTTTGCAAGTGTGTTAAGGTGAATTCCAAATTAATGGAATAATTATTATAGCTCCCTAATAATATTGAGAGGCTTTAAATATGTTATAAAGAGAAATCACCATTGTGAATATCCCTCGATTTAAATGAACCGAAGATCCATACGGTTTATTTAGTTGAGTTTTTATAAATTAAATGACATGCTGGCATGATGACATGATGCAATGCAAGAGATGGCATGAGATGAGATGCAAGACATGAACAAAAAGCAAAACAAAAGACAAAAACCCAACCACGAAGGGAAATAACATATCGCATCTCCGGAAAAGGCAAGAGTTGGAGTTACGAATATGGAAAGTTGTATCCGGGGCGTTACAACAAGCTCTGGCGCGGCAGGGCCTACGCCACCTGCTCGCAGATTCCGCCCACCGCCGCTCACCTAGTTACATCCCGACGACCTCCAGGTATCCCCTCCGGCCTTGCTCCACTGCCCGTCTTGCCACGTCGCTGAATGTGGATCTTCCATAGTTCTTCGCCCAAAACGTAGCTCGTCCAGCGTCCTTTCCATATTGCATTCTCGTCCTCACACCGTTTTAGACAAACACAACCGTGTTGTTATCTTCCCGTAGGGCAAGGAATATGCTTCTTTTTTGTCGTCGCATGTGTTATCAACTGTTATTGGCCAGTAATTGTTTCCTTTCTACCTCTTTTTTACAAACAGGGCTATCCATTTCACCTTGTTATTATTGCAACCTTTTGGTGAACTGCACAAATCACTTTTTTCTTAAGAGTGTTTTGTGCAGTTGTACTAAAATGGCACATGGGCAACGTCTCTACATTTCAGTGCGACTGCACAAATGGAGATTGGTTTTTCTCTATCCTCCTCATCCAACTCCGAGCCTAATCTTCTCTAACTAGTTAGTCTTAAGAGAGACTGCAAAGGTGACCGGCTTCTATTTATGTGTTTATTGTTTCATCAGCGGTCCTCTATTATCGTAATCACACTTAATATCTTTGGAACAGGGACGCTCAGCTCTATTTTACTGGAACTGCACAAAATGGTCGGAATGTTTCATGCTCCAGACAGCTACTTTTTTTCCCAAAATGCCTTGTTGATTTAGACAGAGCTGGGGTGACGTTGCTGCCAATGAAGCATGGATCAATTTTAACTTAACACCTTCTCACAACTCTGTCTTCAGTTGTGATGTAATTATTAGCTCTGATCTGTTAATAATTGACATGCATTAGCAAGGAAGTTAGTTTTTTATTGTTTCCGAAAGAGCATTGATGGCAAGACACGCGAAACAAAAGCTGAAAGCTCACACCATTGTACAATTTCATGTCTCGCTGGAAAATTATTTGTATAGTACGTCAATTATGTAAACAAATGATGGAAGCTTGATAGCATTGCCAGAAGCCTCTTCATCATCCGGGTCCATGTACCATGCACAAAATTATACTCCTTCGTTCCTAAATATTTATCTTTTTACAAATTTCAAACGGGTATATTTTAGAGTGTAGATTCACTCATTTTGCTTCGTATGTGTACTCCCTCCGTTCCTAAATATTCTATTCGTATTTCTAGAGATTTCAACAAGTGACTACATACAGAGCAAAATGAGTGAATCTACACTCTAAAATATGTATATACATCCGTATGTGCCAGTCCATTTGAAATCTCAAAAAAACAAATATTTGAGTAGTCACTCGTTGAAATCTCTAGAAAGACAAATACTCCGGAGTATATTTAAGAACCGAGGGGGTAGTGCACAACCGCATGGGAGACTCAGCCCAGTCGTTGCGCCGCATTAATAGTGAGTAATGAGAAGTCAAATCGTAAGCCCCACCTTTCCCACTGTAAGTTGCTTTGAAGAAGCAACTATCAATACGCTCTTCTTTGAATCCGCTCATACTACTCCATCCGTCACTGTTTATAAAGCGCGCTTCAGAAAAAAGAAAAAAGATCTATGGGACCAAGGCGACTAGCGATCGGCCTGAAAAATAGCATTGGTAGTTATAGCACAGCGTCCATTACTAGAGGGAATAATGCGTACACACATGCATGCAGTGCTTCCACCCCGGGTACACACATGCATGCACTTACTCCACTCCGTAGTAGTACAGAGTACATGGAGAGAAAATTTTGGACTTGATTGTGGTTACCACGCCCTAATTAATTGAGCATTAAACCAAATGCGTCTAAAGTCTCTCTGGTGGTGGAAATGCATTGAGAGAAATGCATCATAATGAAGCGCGCCCTGTAAACTGTGACAGAGGGAGGAGTAGTATGAAGGTGCAAAACCAAGTATGCGTATGGGCAGTCGGTTAACGCACCTCCTCTTGGCATATCACTGACATGTGGGATAGGAGTGTGAGCAAACAGATCTCAATTGACGGCAAAGAGCCAACCCACCGTTCCTTGAGAGAGACGAGGAGCGAGAACACACAAACGGGCTCGCATGGAGGCCAAGATATATTCGAGCATGGTTGGTTGATCGATATCATTCATTACATGTTGGGCTGCCGTTTTCCGCCCTTCTCCGTAATAAACGTGTACTTTATCAAAGATAAAAAAATAATAGTACAGACGCTCCACCATGCGGTTCTAATAGTAGTACTACTCGTATACTACGCTTGGCTCTTCGCCTCTTCGTGAAGTCAAACAATGATGGTACTCCGCATGTTGGGTACTACAATGTATGCCTGTGACAATCGGACACTGAATGGACTGATGCATGTCCACCGAGGGTAGGTTGCATTAGTAAAAAGGCGTAAGGGAGCTTCACCTTATCCTGCTAGCTTCTCCTCGTTCTGTGAGTTGACGGGACACACCAAAAATTAGTGCTAGTCCATACTCCCTCCTTTCCGGTTAATATGTCTTAATCTTTTTTGCAGGTAAATGAGAGAGCTTTATTCATATATAAGCATTCTTAGGACGATCAGCCAAGACACTGGTCACTAGGAAGCGAGGTACCCCGCAAAAAAAAGTAGTAGGAAGTGAGGTGTTTCATCAAGCCAGCTCTCGGCCACATTCAAAGTGCAGCAAGCACGGTTCGCACGAAGATGCGCCGCAAGGTTTGCTGACCTGTTTACATGCTGAATAACAAAAAAAGAGGAAATATTACCGAGCGCTACTATTTGTAACAGGATATGAGCCAGAATTAAGCGAGAATTGTGGCGAGTGTTCCATGCAATCAACTTCCATTATCACATGCGAGAACCCTCGAAGAGAACCAAATGTGTTGAAGATTGCTTTATCATATTTTAAAATTATAATAAGAGTGCAGACGCTCCTCCATCCAGTTCGCAGTACTAGTATAGTACGTACCTTTATAGACTATAGTAGTAGTACTAGTACTAGTAAACTTTGCGCTTGGCTGTTCACCTATTTGGGAAGTCGAACAATAGTAGCACTAGTAATATAGTGTATGCTTCTGGCAATCTGACACCGAATTAACTGTTGCACGTCCACCGCCTGAGCGAGGGAGAGCTTGCATTAGTCAAAAGTTTCTCCTTGTCCTATGAGCCACCGCGCGCAAGCTTATCCCATCCTGCAACCTTCTACTCGTTCAGCAAGTTGACGGGACACAGCAAAGGCCTTGTTTGGATCCATGGGTTAGAGTTAGTTTGGGTTAGTTTGTACTCAACTAACCCAAAAGTATCCAAACAGGAGGGTTAGTTTGGGTTAGAAGCATCTAACCCATCCAAAAAATCTAACCCACCCAAGAGGTGCTTATTTGGGTTAGTTCTTCTCTGGAGCACTAAAAAACACATTTTTCTCTCGCTCTCACCGCAGCAAATCCCTCACCACTTCCTCGAAGCTTCTCGTCCTCTTCCTCCCTCCCTCTCGCAACGCCCGTGAAGGCGCCTCGCTGTATCCGCGCTCCATCTAACCCTGTCATATAAACACCTCTTTGGCTAGAGTTAGTTTACGGTTAGTTCAGGGTTAGAATCTAACTCTACCTCTAATTGAGTTAGAGTATCCAAACAAGGCCAAAGTAATGCTAGTCCATACTGCCTCCTCTCTGGTTAATATGGCTTAATTTCAAACGAGATAAATACATTGTCTGTCACTGTATATTTGTAAAAATACGGTCAGTGGACTTCATAATACGCTCATTGCGCTCAATATATATATTTTCTGGTGTTTATACGGCCACTAGCTCACCTTGACTGAGTATGTGTGTGCATGCACATGTAGGTTGAGCACTTAGCGTGACCGTGTGTGTTCCGTCGTGTGCTCGGACATGCATGCATTAGGGCATCACGCGCGTTTTTGCATCCATGTGTACATGTGACTGTTGCATACACGTAGGGGGAGTACATGTAGGGGCCACTAAGGAGCAGTCAAATCACACAGTAAGTTAGTCGGAAGAAGCAACCATCATTTCACTCTTGAATGACACGTAGGCAATATAAAATGGTTGATATGGAGAGAAAAAGAAAACCACTATATATATACTAGCAGGAGCCTAAGCTACAAGCCTGCTTGCTAAGGTTGCTCTCTTCACAAGCATAGAACGACGGGCCTGATCCCGCAACTAGGGGAAGGGAACACTATTCTGCGTAGACGTGGTCGACATCGGCGAGGGAGAAAACCCACAGTCGGTGCGTCCCAATCGGGGGTCACCGTGGTATGGGCCGATGCCGCATCCCAACCGCCCTTCTAGCTATAGCCCGACGTCCCAGGTAGTCCATCTTCCTTTTTGAGCTGGCTTGCTTCACTGCCGTAGCACCATCTCCATGTTGATCTTTCTCTACTTCTACCGGCTTCTACTTGTGATGAGTTTATGTCTCATGAACTAGTGCCAGTACTATTATTCTAATCACACTTCTTCAATATCTTTGCCATCAGGGATGCTCAGGTCGATTTTAGTGGAACTGCACAAAAGCATCGTATGATCCGAGGGTGCCAGCCGTCTTTCCTTCGACAAGTTCTACCTGGCCAGTGAATTAAATCATCTTTAGGGTTTAGGGTTTAAGTCGTAGTGACCCCATCAGTAGTTTTTCTTTCGTACACGCTCACACAACTTTTTTCTTTAGTTGTGAAGTAAATATTGGCTATGATCTGTGAATCATTGAGATGCATCAGCATGCGTGTTAGTTTTCCTTTGTATTTTATGGAATGTTGTAACGGGGCAACCTTGGAATAGGAATGAAAATGGAGTGGAAAGTTTCCATTTTTCTGGAGAAAAAATGGAAACGGAGAGAAACCAACATTTCATTTCGTTGGATCGCGCCGTCGAGCAAAACCAACGTTTAAATCATGTTTGTCATGTTCGTGTCTCACCCTCCTCCACGGCTCGACCCCACATGGTCGCTCGGCATACCACTCACCGCAAACCGAGTATAGATAACTTTCCCGCCTGCTTGTCGATGGATCGCGCCATGGAGTATTACTAGCACTACTGGAAGAGATTGATGAGTTGGGGCAGGACAGCTAGTTTTAGCACAGACTCCCAAAAACTTTTTACATGCATGTTGTAGCTGGCTATTGCGACCTTTGAACGCGGAGCAGCCGCGTGCACCCGAAAGCGGCGCGGGCGACGCTCTCTCGGCCGGCGTGCCGCTTCAATGCCGGCACCAGTGAGAGGTTGCGTCCGCTCTAGCCGGGCATGAATGCGGCACTGACAGTTTCGGGCGGGAAGCACGCGCGGGTGGTGAAGAGGGTTCGGGTTGGTCAGGACCGGCCGTGGCAGCAGTCCGGACATGCGCAAACAAGAGATGTTGTACGTTAATATTGCTGCCTATATAATTAACAACGTAAATAATGTGCCAGTTGGACAAATATGATTGGAGATGGAAATGGAATTTTACGTAAACACGGATATGCATGTCTATGTCTATGTGTGTGTGCGCGACGACTCTCGCCACCTGGAAGCGGGGGCGTGTTTTTGATCGAGTTTCTTTTTTTGTACGTTAAAAAATCAGTTTGTCTAATTCACATCTAGATGTTATTTAAGGATATCACATCTAAGCTCCCACAAGTATATAATGTAGCAACAAGAAACAAAAAAACTAGGAAAAAAAAAGACCACAAACAGAGTGGACATCAACTTAGATGTGACATAACTATGTCACATATAGATGTGTCCTAGACAGACCCTTAAAAAATTGTCCGCCAGTTTTCATTTCCTTTTTCCGGGAACGCGCATATTCTATTTAAAACCACTGCTATGGAGAGATTTTTTACTCCATTATAGCCTCTTGTTTGATAGAGTTTCTCGCGTCTCGCTCTCTCACCCTCTCCATATCAAAACAAGATGATAGTGTCCACTCTATCTCTCTCCTCACCGATGGTCACAGATCCGGCCAAATCCCGTCCGCTGCGGGAGGTGAGGAGGTGCAGCGTTGACGTTGTTGCCGTCGGTGACGGAGGGAGCCGATGCGCACCGTCCTCTCGGAGTCGGCGCTGGCACGGACGAAGATCCTCCGCGCCCTTGTTCGCTGCCGTCGTGTATTCAGATCCCGCCCGCCCGCCTAAACGACATCTCGCCCACCTGAGGTATAACTTCTTGTACTGGTCCAGCTCCCCAGGTCGCTGCGTGCGGGTTTTCTTCTATGCGACTACTCCCCAGCTCCCCATGCATAGTAGCTAGGGTTCGTCAGCTGGTCCAACATCACCTACTAGTACTATTATAGAGGAAATGCCACTGGAAAAGTTGTCCTGATTTATGCCTCGGTGGAGGTATACATGTTGTTTCGAGAAAAAGTACATGGTGCTTGTGCGGTCATTGTCCATATGGTGGTAGTACTATCACTGGTGAAATGAAGAAATGCTTTTTTTCTCGGGTATCCTTGTTTAGTTCCAATCAAGATATAATTATGATGCTTCTGTTTGTTGGTGTACTTTTCATTAATTCTTATTGAAAATTGAGATGTCGTTGCTAACCCTTTTTTATATTTGGAAACAGCAATGCGTGTCTCCATACCTGGGCATGTCTTCCTCAATTTTAGTGGAACTGCACAAAATTGGATGGCCATTGTTGTTCCGCCTCACTGTCCTCTGCCACGTGGTTCTTCCTTCCTCGAGCTTGATTACTGAGAAGAAACAGAGCACAGTGAGGATTTGTCGAACTTCATAGGTGCCTCACCCAAACTTGATGCCAAATGGATGATGCATCACCACGATGACCTATCGATGCTCATGGTTGCGCCTCATGGTTGCGTCGGCTGGTGAAGTTGATCGATTTTCAATGAAAAACAAGTTGTCTTCCATCAGTGCTCTTTGCTTGTTATGCACAAAGATGATATCCTTCATCAGTTCACCTTGGTTGCGTTGGAGACGCAGTTGTCCTTTATGTTGGTGCAATTTTATCACACAATTGGCTATGAACCAAATGTTTCCTCAAAGAAGGATCGACGTTGGTACTAAGAGCATAAGTTTTGAATTGATTTCTAAGCCTTCTCACAACTTTGTCTCCAGCTCCCCTGTAATTTTATTTGTCCAGCTATTAACTTTGATTTAAAAAATAGTGTGGACTAAAAACCCGGATGGACGTAGTAGCCCTCCATTTTTATTTACTCCGCATATTAGATTTGACTGAAGTCAAACTTTGTAATACTCTCAAACCTTTCCGATAATTGAAATTAAAATTCTTTATTTGTACACACTCTCACACGTTTCCGATAATTTGGCGCATGTGTGGTTGTTCACTTAAGGGAGGGTAGTGTACCACACGTGAAGGACAGGAAGTGCGACCAGGACGCATGGGCGTGGATCGTTAGTTCATCGGAAGTTGTACTAGTTTTCTTCACTGTACATTAAATAAAGAGTTTCATTTTGTACTTACACAATTTAAGACAATTGTTAAGGAGAGAATAAGAAAACCACTCCACTATATATTAGTCGTATACACATGAGAGTACTATATGGACGCAGCTTCATTGACTTAGTGCACCTGCCTTTGGGTTTATGACAGGTGGGCCCAAAATGTGGCTGGCTCACCTGTCATACACCCAAAAGCAGATGCAGTGAAGGCACCGGAGCTTAGTGCGTACTACATTAGTATATATATATATAAGCGGGAGCCTCAGCGCTTGTTCGCTAGGGTTTGCACTCTCCACACGCTCGCAGCAATGCATATATGTTACACGCTGGAGGCTCAGCGTTCATTTGCTAGGGTTTGCTATATTCACAGTCTCTCACCCTCTCTTCACCAGATCTAAACAAGACTGTGTTGGCCTCTTGTCTCTCTCTCTCCCCTCACAGCTGGGGAAGGAGGCGTCTGTATCCCGTCGCACCGGGAAGGGGAGGAGGTGCAGCGTTAACTGTATCGCCTTCGGCGAGGGAGGCAATCCACTGCCGGCTGCGCTGTTCTCTTTCACCCAGCGCCTGTGCGGGCGGGCCACCGACCCCTTCTTCCTTGCTGCCGTTCGTAGTGTGGGCATATCCGGCCTCCCGCCGCACGCCTTGCCACATCCCGACGACCCTAAGGTATAAGTTTCTTTGAAACCGTCATTGCTCTAGCTGCATGTGGATCTCTTTCGATCTGTAGTCGAATCTAGGTCTTGGTTCAAAGAGGAAAGAAAGGTGCGGTGGGGTGGGCATGAATCTATGACGTGGTTCAATGAGGAAAGGAGGGAGGAAAAGTAGTATAGACTGCCTATCCAGCTGCTTTGTTGGTCGAAAACGGAAAAAGGGGGTAACTTAGTACACACATCTGTAAGGAACCGATCTCTTTGTTGAAAAGGGAAAGAAACTGGGGGGGGGGGGTCGGGTAGTTTGTGCAGGACTAGATTTGCTGTCCTCACATAGGAAAAAAAGTTCAAAGAGAACAAATATGGGACCAACACAAATATGCTGCTTGGCTACATACTCTGCATCACCCATTTATACGTGTGGACGCACATGGTGCTAGCATGTCCCATACAGCTATTTTGCTGTTGTTAATCTAAGAATGCCGCCGGAAAATTGAAGCAATGCCACTGTTAAAAGTAAATTACATTTTTTAACGAATGTTCTTTCAAGAGAATGTCTCTGTTAATATGAATCAATGCAACCGTTTTAGAAATGCTACTATCCTACTTCGTTTTCCATCCAAGATAAGTTAGATGCTTCTTTCTGTCACCGTTTGTTTCATCCTCCTTTATCGGCATGTAATTGTTTCCTTTTTCGCCTCTGTTAAACAGGGGTATCGATTCAACTTGTTGCTATTGCGACATTTTGCTTCGCTACTCGAAACACTTATGTTTTAAGAGTGTTTTGTGCAGTTCAACTTGAATGTCACACCAGTGACTTTGCTTAATTTTGGCGGAACTGCACAAAAGGAGATCGAGATTTGTTTCCAGTCTTCGTGGCGAGTTGTTTCAAATCTTGGTCTCAACCACATGATGTGCAGTGTGCTTTGAGATGTTGTGCTACTTGTTTTGGTACTGTTTTAAATAAATGTTGAATTGAAGCTATTGTATTGCTTTCTTTTCCCATTAAGTAGTGAACAAAAATGGGACCAACCCAGACATGATGCTTGTTGCTTTGTTACAACAAATTCAGCATCACCCCCTTTATAAGACAGTAATTGATGCCACTCTCAGAATTAACTACTGAATCTTATTTCAAAACTGCAACACTTGTTAGGGATTGGCGGGATTACCATTTTTGTGGCCGCATGTTTCATCCTCCTTTATTAGCCAGTAATTGATTCCTTTTTTGCCTCTGTTTAAACAGGGATATCTATTCAACTTGTTGCTATTGCGGCATTTTGCTTCGCTATGCGAAACATTTTGCTTGATTTCAGTGCAACTGCACAAAACGAGATTGGATTTCCTATTCGTGTTGGCAGATACGTATTTTATCTTGGTGTTCTCATGAAAGGTCAGTACAGGCCTTCATCCACATGATTATGTAGTGTGGTTTGAGATGTTGTGCTACTTGTATTGGTACTGTTTTAAATAAATGTTGATTTGAAGCTATTGTATTGCTGTCTTTTCCCATTAAGTAGTGAACAAAAATGGGACCAACCCAGACATGATGCTTGTTGCTTTGTTACAACAAACTCTGCATCACCCCCTTTATAAGTAAATGGAAGCAGATATTATTGTTGCGCCCACCTTCCCTGGAACTATTTATGCTTTTCATTAATCTAATGCCGCTGGTAAAATTAAGCAATGCCACTCTCAGAATTAATTAACTACTGAATCTTAGTTCAAAAATGCAACACTTGTTAGGAATGGTACTATCCTGCTTTGTAGTTCTTTCTACATGTTTAACCAAGGTATTGTTAAGATAATGTCTCTTTAAAAATGAATTAGTTGCATTGTTTTAGGAATGGTGCTTTTCTGCTTTGTCGTTCTTTATACATGTTGAAACAAGGCATTGTTAAGATAATGTCTCAGTCAATATGAATGAATCACACTAATGGAGAATTGCTACTCTCCTGCTTTGTTCCCCATTAAGACAAGTCATCAACCATTATTTCTCAGTAATTGTTTCCCTTATACCTATTGTTGCTTACAGGGATATCTAAATTAAAGCTCGGTTTTATTCCGACTTTGATTTTAGTTGAACTACACAAAACTAGCCAATATGTCCAAGGCAAACTGCTGCATTACTGGGTCCAGTTGGTCGTTCCACTTTGCAGAAAGAAGCAGTCACTGTTTGTGGTACATTACAGAAGGAATGACCGAGAAGCTTTACAGAGTATTATTAGACACCGGTGACATGACTAGTCTGCAAAAACCATTGGCAATTTAACAACACGTGGAGTGCCCTGGGCAAAAAGTGCTCAAACAAGTACAAGAAGCTACGACAGGACACGATCATAGGCATTACATATTTTGAATGGGAAAAGCTTGTCAAAGTTTAATCATTGATGTTAGCAAGAAGACGTTAATTTAATATATTGGAATTGGAAAACCTTGTCAAAATTTGCTCATTGATGTTAGCCAGAAGACATGCATTTGATATTTTTGAGTGGGACGCCCTTGCTGTGAGCAGCGTCGAGTGTTTTTTACTATTCCTGTGTTCAGTTTAGAAGTAAATAGTTACTCTGCTGAGATATTCCTGTGTTAAGAGTTTGTTCTGAATATTGTCTATGTAATGCCAGGCCTTGTGTTTGATTGCAAAGTTGAGCTTGGAATGTTGTGGCATGCGGCATCACGAGCTGTTCACCGTGCATCCTGAGAATAATGCTTCGTATTGTTTTGCATGTCGATCTAATGCCAGTGATTTGCTTGTTAAGAAGATCATCCTCTTCTGTTGTTTTCGTGCGTAAGAAGTTCATCGTCTGATGTTTCATTCATAGCCTATACGACATGTCGGGTAGGTTAGACGTGAAACCATATGATCTTCCGACCAACTCATGATATTAGGCCGTGATTGGATCGTCATTTTCCAACCAAAACTGCTTGTAAAACTGATGCTTGTAAATTAAAGCAGATGGTCTCGGGCGAAGGCGCTTGGTTGGTCGATTTCGACTAATAAAATATCGGAAGTAATTCACACACGATAAAAACGCTGAATGACACTCGAACGATTGCTAATCCAGCCGTTAGCTGTTGTTTCAGTCTTGCCCATGGATGGCATGATACGCACGTCGTGCATGTATCATCTAGTAATGTCGTCCATATAGCAGTGCTCGTAAAATATACACTGGTCTCTCAAATTACACGCGTAACCCGCCGGTTTTACTTACAGACCTCGGGCCCTCGGTTTCATTACGCCTGTATTTTACGCGTTGTTTCCGATGACGAGTAAATTACACTTGTATGTTAATACAGGTTTGAAATAAACCAGAGCTCCCAAGCGCGGCCTTACCGTTTCATGCCGTCTCAGTTTCTCGAAGGTGCTCATAGGTGTCGGATGATCCTGGCTTCCTGAATGAGCAGCGGGCGCTGTATCAGACCTCCATAGGGCCCGCGAGGCCCTCTCCGTTGTCCTTCGAGTTGTTGCGCTCGCCGTGGCACCGAGCATTGTTAACATGGTCAACGAACATGAGGATTCAAGAGATGACTTTATTTTGACTGGATGACCCTAGGGACCCACTAGGGCCATAGCCGTACGTACGCAAGTGCCTCCTTATTATGTACAACTATATTTTTTTTTGCTTTCTCCTGGTTTCCTGACATCACGGTCCCACACCATTGTCAACCTATGTAGTCAATATAAACGAGAGAATTGCACAAGGTGCGGCCGACAGCTGGGACCAAGCAGCTCGAGCAGTATTTGTATTTTTGAGGCATGAGCACTGTAGAGTTTTTCTTGGCGATGATTTTGTTGTTGTTCAAGGAGACCAGGGTATTAACTAGGCAAGCTGTGGCCCGTCTAGCCCAGGCCAGATATCCAGCCCATATACTAATTTTTTCAAGATGAAAATGGCTAGCCCAGCTATACGTCTTTTTGAGGAATACCCAGGCAAGGTCAACTTGTTATTCTCTGCCCCGCTGGGCTGCAAATCTTCCTAGAAGGGATGCATTAGGCTTAGTAGGAAAATGAGCTTTAAAAATAATAAATGGGATGTAATTATAAAAACTAGGCAGTAACTATAAAAAATGCACCAAACATGAAATTAGTTTATAAAATATTATTTATGGATTTTGAAAATCTTAAATTTTCATTGTTGCTCGCGCAATGTTTCGTTGGATTTTTACGTAATACAAATTTATATTTAATCTGACTAGAAATTTCGGGATAAAAATATTTCGGATCCCATCAAATTGGGGAAATTTTATTGAATTCTGTCTTCAACGCTTGGTCGAAATTATTAATCTTTGTCCTAGCTAGAAAATGGGTTGTACTTTTAACAAACTATAAATGGGCTGTTGTAAATTCCATTAGAATTCAAAAATGGGTTGTACATTCTTACAAAACGCAAATTGGCTATAAGTTCTCTGCCACACACTTGTGGGCCTACTAAGTGACGCGTCCCCTATTTCCAAAAAAAAAACTAAGTGACGCGCCCCCTAAAAAAATAAGTTGACGCGTATGCAAGGCCTTGTCAACTTATTATAGTCAACACACGGTTCTAGCAGCAGTGGCCATTGGATGTCTATCCAACGGATGTCGTGCTTCTTCTTCAATCTCGGATATTCTTAGCTTCGGCCGCCCAAAAAATGATTCGTCCCCCTGACATCTGGGGCGCACCGTTTTGGAGGCCGACCTGTGGGCCTACTAAGTTGGAGCCTACCAAGGGCTTTGTCAACTTAGTCAATATAAACGATTCTAGCTTCAGTGACCGTACGATGTCCATCCAACGGCCGTAGTGCTTCTTCAACCTCTGGTATTCTTGGTCCAGCCGCCCAAAGTAACGTCGGTTGTGCCGCCTGCTCCTGCCTCCCATGGCCGGCTATGCTGCGGCGGAGGCCTCACCGCCCCCATACTACTCCCACCGCCGGCCAGGCCATCCCTCCACTCATCCACACCCCCTGTTATTCTACGGCGACGGCAGCCTCACACCGCAGCCGAACCAGTGAACCCTCGTACTCCTCTCCGCGGCAGAATCCACTGTTGCGTCTTCCCCGGCTCCGCGTCATCCCCTTCCCAGGCGTCGCCGTCGTCCACCGCCCTGGTGCTCTCGGCGTGGCATGGTCAACGTGGTCAACAACCGACTTCCATCGGAACAGTACTGTACGTGGAGAGGCTGACAGCTGGGTCCACGGCGGCCGCAAGGAAGTGCCTCCTTATTACGTGCAAAATAATAATTCCTCCACCTAACAGCAGGGACCCACCGGATGAGCCACCTTATTTCGCGAAAAAAATATTTCCCCCTGACTGCTAGGACCCACCGAACGGGCCACCATATTTCGCGAAAAAATGTTCCCCCCGCTGTCAGCTCGGACCCACCGGAAGTGCCTCTTTATTACGCACAAAAAAATGAATACTCCCCCTGCTAGCTGGGACCCACCTTGGTGGGAGGCTGACTTGTGGGCCAACTAAGTTGACGGGGACGGATGGCTTTGTCAACTTAGTCAATATGAACGATTCTAGCTCCAGTGACCGTACGATGTCCATCCAACGGCCGTAGTGCTTCTTCAACCTCTGGTCTTCTTGCTCCAGCCGCCCAAAGCAGCGCCGGTCGTGCCGCCTGCTCCTGCCTCCCGTGGCCGGCTATGCTGCCGCGGAGGCCTCACCGCCCCCTACTATTCCCACCGCTGGCCAGGCCCTGCGGCGACGGCAGCCTCACACCGCAGCTGAACGAGTGAATACTCATACTCCTCTCCGCGTGGGCATCCACTACCGCGTCTTCACCGGCTCTGCGTCGTCCTCTTCGTAGGCCTCGCCGTTGTCCACCGCCCTGGTGCTCTCGGCGCCGCGTGGTCAACGTGGTCAAGGAACGACTTCCATCGGACGTGGACTGTACGTGGAGAGGCTGACAGCTGGGTCCACGGCTGCAGCAAGGAAGTGCCTCCTTATTACGCGGAAAATAATGATTCCTCCACCTTACAGCAAGGACCCACCAGACGGGCCACCGTATTTCGCAAAAAAAAAGGTTTCCCTCTTGACTGCTGGGACCCACCAGCTACACCTTCGCACGCAAGGAAGTGCGTCCGGGCAAAAAATAATAATTCGCCCCCCTGACTGCTGGGACCCACCAGCTACATCTTTGCTCGCAAGGAAGTGCGTCCGGGCAAAAAAAAAACAAAACGATTCGCCCCCTGACTGCTGGGACCCACCAGCTACATCTTCGCAGGCAAGGAAGTGCCTGACAGTCGGGACCCACCTGGTCGAAGCGTATGTAGCGTTGTCATTCTGGTCGCGAACGTGTACGTACATACTGGTTGATGTAGAGGCGCGCACGTGTTGTAGTAGAGGCGCGCACGTAGCATGTACACGTACGTACAGCGGCGAGGGTGCAAGAAAGAAAATACGACCACGTACGTACATACGGGCAGGGTCTCGAACGCCTACTCGCACATTTGTACATGGCTGGGTCGAAACGGAGAAACAGCATCGTCATCGTGTTCATGGGGAGCCAACCGGCTGGGTCGGAACGGAATGCCTGGTCGTGTTCATCGGGAGGGCTTGGACGGAACAGGCGATGGAAATGAGGCTTGGTGTATCGCACAACGGAGGAAACGGCCTTGTGTTCGACCGGCCACGTTCGAAACGGGATCCTGTTGATTGGGAGGGGCCTGGCGTACCGCAAAACGAAGGAAACGGACCTCCTACGGTCGAAACGGGGGTCCTGTTGATCGGGAGGGGCGTGGCGTACCGCAAAACGGCGGAAACGGACCTCCTACGGTCAAAACGGGGGTCCTGTTGATCGGGAGGGGTGTGGCGTACCGCAAAACGGAGGAAGCGGACCTCCTACGGTCGAAACGGGGGTCCTTTTCATCGGGAGGGGTGTGGCGTACCGCAAAACGGGACTCCATGGGATACTGTTCATCTCCACCGTCGACCTCCTCCAGCCTCCACGGGCTACCGTCGACCTCCTCTAGCCTCCACGGGCTCCTGTTCATCCAGCCTTTACCGCGCGCTACTCCACCGGCTACTGTTCAACCACCCCTCCACGGGCACCCCTCCACCGTCTACTGTTCATCCAGCCCTCCACACCACGGGGTCTTGTTCAACCACCCCTCCACGGGCACCCCTCCACCGTCTACTGTTCATCCAGCTCTCCACACCACGGGGTCCTGTTCATC
>NC_041385.1:225456043-225487242 GCF_002162155.2 Triticum dicoccoides
TCATTGTTCATCTAATCGATCGGCTTCAGTTAGCAGCAGTAGCGAAGGAATCGCTCGATCGGGTTCAGTTAACAGCCATCAATCGATCGCTCGGGTTCAATAACGCGTAGCCTGCAGTGCAATCGCTCGTGTTCAGTTAGAGCCCAACGCCTCGCTCGGGTTCAGTTAGAGCCAACGCCTCGCACACACGCACATACGTGTATGAGAGAAATGCGCATCGCTCGGCCCTCGACCTCCCACCGTAACCGGCGACTCCCCGAAATTTTCCTCCCCCTCGCTTCTACCATGGTTTTTTCTGTCATGGACAGCCCAAAGAATGTCATGCAGCTGCGTCTCCGGCCTACCCAGGACGAAAAGGCCATTTTCTGTCATGATTTTTTGTCATAGAAGTAGGAGCCCACCACATCTATGATGATACCGGGTTTTGTCACAATTATTGTCATAGAAGTGTCATATGTATGACAGAAAAAAATTTCATTCGGCCCAAAATGTCATGGATGTGTCTTTTTTTTGTAGTGCGTGCGATGTGACGGTGGCGGCTGGCTATTTAGCGTATCACCCGGGAGGGGGTGACAGCTCCGGACTTGTCCCGACAGCCATCACGTCTTTTAATAATGCACTAACAGGTTTGGGTATTTGTTCTGAGTTGGCCTCTTTCCTTTACGCACTAACCACCACTCGAGAATAGTTATGGGCCTCGACGTCGCAGTATCAGCCGAAGCTTTGTTAGATGTCCAGTTCAGCATTGTGGCTGGGCCGGATTGTGCCATCCACTTCACGGGTGGTGCTGGTATCCCATTGCGCACAACGACCCGGAGTGCAACGAGCGATGGGCCCAGACCCCGGAGTGCTTAGGATGTAGACCGGTGGGGACCTCTCTGCTGAGCCTAGGTAGGGTTGCGACGTGTTGATCTTCTGAGGCCGGGCATGACTCGGGAAAGTTGTCTGGCCAGAGTGATCGAGCGTGTTGGAAAACGTGGTGCACCCCAGCAGGGAAGACATATATTCGAATACCATGTCCACGGTAATGGACGTTCAGACTTGTATCCTGATCTTATACAACTACAAATGGGTACTTGATATGTGATGGATATGTGGCTCCGGGATTGCTTTCTCGCAGGGAGTCGAGGAAGGATCTCTGGGCGCTAATGCTACAACATGCTTGATAATTATAAACTGCTATTCTTTACTCTCCTACCTGCTGCAAGATGCTCGGAGCTGCTTGAAGTTGCTAGTCTTCGATAGGCTAGGCCTTCCCCTTCTATTCTTGCATTTTATAGTTCAGTCCACAGATACAAACCTTCCATTTGATACCAATGCATACTTAGTATTGATCTGATGCTTGCGAGTACTTTGGATGAGTACTCACGGTTGCTTTGCTCCCCCTTTTCCCCCTTCTTCCTTCTTTCTAGTTGTTGCAACCAGATGGTGGATCCTAGGAGCCAGATGATGCCAACCCCGCCGACTACTACTACTATCCCGAGGGTGCCTACTACTACATAGAGCCCACCGACGACGAGGAGTAGTTAGGAGGTCCCAGGCAGGAGGCCTTGCCTCTTTGATCGTTGATGTTTATGCTAGCCTTCTTAAGGTAAAAACTTGTTTACCTTATGTCTGTACTCAGATATTGTTGCTTCCGCTGACTTGCTTGTGTTTCGAGCTTCTGTATTCGAGCCCTCGAGGCCCGTGGCTTGTAATATGAAGCTTATATGTCTTTCTTTTGTGTTTAGAGTTGTGTTGTGATATCTTCTCGTGAGTCCCTGATCTTGATCATACACGTTTGCGTGTATGATTAGTGTACGATTGAATCGGGGGCGTCACAAGTTGGTATCAGAGCCGATTGCCTGTAGGATCCCCCTTTCCAACTCCCTAGCCGATGTTGAGTCTAGTCTTTGTAAAAACTGATTTACTAACATGGCTGTGTGGCTTACGGGCCCACATCGCCATTGGGTGGTATTAGGATCTTTTACTCCTCGTCTATACTCTGGGACTCTGATCTCTCTTCTATTCGAGTTAAATAATTTTCCTAAATCTAACACTAGGTTCTCGTGATCACATCCACCCGGAGAATTGTATTACCCCTTTCTCGAATCGAGGGCCAAGTTCTGCTTCACAATATTCATTGGTGGCGGGATCCTCTTGTCGAGGGCACCCTACGCCGTCACTTTCAAATCCCTCGCTCCAATGGTTATCTTCGACGTTGATGTAGCCTTTCCTATGTCCCGTTGTTGTATCCATCCATCGCGTGCATGTGTGCCGCTATGTCTTGGATGTTTCTCTTATCCGAACTCATACGAACAGTGTGTAATTGGCTCTACATATATATCAGTATGTCTTCAATGACTACTGCTTTGTACATAATGTGCCTTTGCTCATTGTTCTAGTTACATCATGCATGACTCCATACACTTGCTCCAACCTTTGCTGAAC
Source organism: Triticum dicoccoides (assembly GCF_002162155.2). Lineage (NCBI taxonomy): Eukaryota > Viridiplantae > Streptophyta > Magnoliopsida > Poales > Poaceae > Triticum > Triticum dicoccoides. The sequence goes on from NC_041385.1 coordinate 225,458,474, forward strand.
TACCCCCTGTTGCAACAATCCATCATGGATGTTTAGACCCACTGGTCATGACCGTGCTGGCGACAATCCACCACCTCCCCAATACATGGCCGGAATGATACAACAGTTGAGCTGAATCGCCAGTTCATGGAAGGAGTCATGGTTCATTTCCCGCGCCCCAATATGAATCAGCAACCAGCCTAGTAACACTGCAAGACTTTGCGCATCTCAACCCTGTCAGCTGTCACAACTCAACTTAGCCCCTTAATTCAGATGACTGGCTCCGTGACATCACTTTTTGAGCTGGGGCCTGCTAATGTAGCCCCTGCCAACTATGTCTCCTTCGTGACTTACTACCCAAAAGGTCTCGCTTCTCAATGGTGGGACACCTACCCGCGTTCCTTACCTGTTGGAACCACCATCACTTGGCCGAATTCCAAGTTGCATTCCGCGGGCCAATGTCGAACTACCATGGTTAGTCTCAACGTCCTCGGTGAAATTGAAGGGCTAGAATTCCATGTTTCCCCCATTGTTTTGAAGTCTTCTAATATCGACCTCATTCTGGGAATGGAATGGTTGAAAACCCATACCGCTTCTATCATTTGCGCCACTAAATCCGTCCATCTACTACATCCGTCAAATGAGATAGTGAGCTACCATGCTCATCTTGTTCGAAATGCCGAAGCATGGATTTATTCCTTGAACACGATAAATGCTTCTCCTCTTGTGAGAATTGACAATGCTCCAGTCATTTGAAAATTACAAGATGTCTTTTCAGAATAACTACCCAGTCCATGACCTTGAACTTGCTGAAGTTAAATTTGTACTGAAGTTGTGGCGGCATTTCCTTTTGGTACTCGTTGCAAGATTTTCGCCGATCATCAAAGTCTGAAGTATCTATTACTCATCTAGATCTAGATATCCGTTAGCAGCGATGTATGGAAGCAATTACAGACTATGTCTACGGTATTTCTTATACCCCTGGCAAGGCTATTGTCATGGCCAATGTCCTGAGTCGCAAGTCTTAATTACAACAACCACATATCTTGTAAAGCTCAACCCTACAAGATGATCTCACTTATAGAGAGCATCCGGTCTGCGTTCTCGATCAACCTGAACATCGCACCCGTCAGAGGGCTATCAGATTTCTTAAAGTCCAGTGGTCGAATCCTTCAGAAGATGAAGCCACTCGGGAACCCGAGGATCGTCTTCGTGATGAATACCCCGTTTTGTTTCTGTCTACCTCCTAAAATCTCGGGACGAGATTTCTTGTAGTGGAGGAGAATTGTGACGCCCGAATAATCAAGCTACAGTGATCTCCTGCTAATGGTGCCATGTCAACAATTTACTATTGCTAATCCTCACTTGATCCAAATCATGATTCAAATTCAAATTAAAGTCCAGAATTCGAATTTCTCAAACATGCCAAATAAAATGTTTAAAGTGTGGCAAATATTCCATAACTAATTGGTGGTGACCCAACACTTTTGTAAAGTATTTACATGCCTTTTTGTGAATATACAGTGGCTAAAAATAATTATATAAATGCTTTCTAATTTGTAAAACTCTAAACTAATTTATTTTAGTGCCAAAATAATTATGGCACTGGCATAATTGATAACAATAATAATTTAGGGGCTAGTGCTATATTTTACAAAAGCTAAAAGCTAAGTTAGAGCAATAAAAGAAAACACAAAAAAAGATAAAGTAAAAAAAGAAAAACCCCTCCCCCTGGGACAAATGGCCCAGCTAGCCTCACTGGCCAAGCTGGACCGGCCCAGCTCCCCTTCTTCCCCCATCTCCCTGTTCCTTACCCCCTCGTGGCCACCACCGATGGGCGCCACGGCCTCAGCATCCGCCGTGGCAGTCATCCACCGTCTGCACCCCGCCTACTTAGTCGACGCCGGTGCCCCTCCCGCGGACCGAACCCTAGCGTGCCTCTCCCCACTCTCTCCCTCGCCTCACCAAGATCCGCTCTGCACCGGAGTCGCCTCCTCGCCTTGAAGCCCGAGGCCACTGCCTCACTTCGCGGGAACCCCCTCCAAAGTCTGCTCCATCGACCTCATCCATGAGCTCGAGCTCCGCGTTTCTCCTCCGACGCCCACGGCCTCTTCTTCCCCGACGCCGTCCCCAACGCCCTCTTCCTCATTGGGACCTCGCCACTCATCTCTGTCGACGCTGGCTGCCTCTGTGCTCGCGTTGATCACCGGGCCTTCGTGCGCCCTCCCGCTGAGCACCTGCCCCTTCCCCCGCCTTTTCCCCACGTTTTCAGCCGGCGTAGACGCCGTGGCCGAAGCCCCGCCATAACCGCGCTGAAGCTCGTTGCCTGTACGTGCCCGGCCACGCGCTACCTCGCCTCTGGCCGCGGCCTGACCGCGCCCTCGCGCGCTCACCCGCCCTGACCAAGCCCCGCACGCGTCGCCCACAGCCCCGTGCCATCCACCGCTACTCGCCTGCTGCTGTTCTGCTGCGGCTGTCGCCGCCGCCTGCTGCTTCGCCCGTCGCTGCTGCTGCTGGCGCATGCGGCCGCCGCACCCTGCGCCACCCGCACGCGCGTGCGCACCCACGCCTCGCGTCCGTCCCGCCTCCCCGCCTAGAGTTGCGCTGTTGCGCCCGAGCACGCGCACTCCCTGGCTCTGGTCGTCATTGGTCGCGCCCGTTGCGCGCCTGCGTGCCTCTGGCTCCTCCCCGCATCCCCATGCGCGCTTCTGCTGCCGCCCCCACTGGCCTGCTGCTGCTCGTCCGCACACAGTGCCTCCTCCTGCCGCTGACCGCCGCCACGCTGCTCACTCCTGTTGTTGCTGCCGTGCACGGCCGTCGGAGCCGCGTCCACGCGCTAGCCGCTGCGCCGCGCCGTCCACTCCCTCTGCCCGCTGCTGCTCCTCCCGCGCGTGGCCTTGCCGCTGCTGCCTACCGCCCGCACCGCGCCGTTGCACTCTGCTGCCGCTTTGCTACAAGTAACATTCAGTTACTGTAGCTATTGCTAGCTTTTCTAATTTTACATTGACTAACCCTCTAGACAACCTCTAAACAACGTCTAAACAGCGGTTAACATGGGTAAAATTAATATGAGTAGAAAGTATACTTGACAAACTTCATTTTATCCCACTGGATCAAATTCTTTCGATGCGTAGATTAATTCCTACGAAAATCACAAAGTTCAATGTTCTGTTAACTGAAAAACTGAAAACAACTTTATTTTCATAGCTACTTTAGAGCTGTTGATGATCAAGGAAATGAACTCTAATATGGATTAATGTGCTACTATCTTGTAGACCACTGAAAATTTCTCAAAATTTCTATAAGTCACAAAATCATAGGAGGTGCAGAACAATAGTTGTGGCCTTTTGAAAACAGCTAAGTGATGTTTAAAACTGTCGAATTCTCAGACTTAGCAGAATTTCAGGGAATTTCAGAATATTGTTTAAATCTTTGAAAAATCTTAGAAAATAATCCGTAACTCAGATGAAAATGTTTTATACATCAAAGTTGCTCAGAACGACGAGTCGAATCCGAACACGCGGTCCGTTCGCCCGCCACACGTCCCTACCATAGCAAACATCAAACATTTCCCCTCTGATTCATCTGTCTGACAAACGTCCGGAACCGGGATCACATTCCCGGATGTTGTCCCCCTTTACCGGTATCGTGTAACACCACGTTAGAACACCTCTAGCACCGCTTGTTGTCTTGATACGCATATGTTTGCGTGTATTTACTGTTTCTTCCCCCTCTTCTCTCTAGTAGACCCCGAGACCGATGCTACCGCTGTGATCGACTACGTCACTGATGACACTTCTTCCCTTTCAGCGGAGCTTCTAGGCAAGCCCCCCCTTTGATCATCCCGATATCGCCCATTCCATTCTCTCATGCTTGCATTATATTTTGCTACTGTTATTGTTTGCTCCTATTCTAATGCATAGCCTGCTTTTGTACATGCTATTGTTACCTACCCGCTTTCCTAAACTGCTTAGTATAGGTTGGCTAGTGATCCATCAGTGACCCTCACCTTGTCCTTGTTGCCCCTGATTCATCATCGCCGACTCGATGAACGTGATCGACGAACAGAGCCCGACACTTCACGTCACATCACGCCCCTTTTTGTTGCTCGACTCTGCAGAGTTACCATCGAGTGCCGAGGGTGGAACCTCATACATCACTCCTGATGAGATCTCTGTAGTGTAGCTATTCGGTCATGGTCATTGAGGTGGTTCCTCTTTCACCATTCCTAATACGGCTCTATCGTGCAACACCTCAAGTGTGAACCTCGAGGGTGATTCCTCTTACGTTCACCTTGATGATTACACTGAGTGGAATCCACAAGGGGTGATTTCTCCGGTTTTCCCCTTGATGTCTCGACACACAGTTAGCTTGACTTCACTTGAGACTGTTGTGAAAGCCGGCCGGGCCCGGAGAGCACCCGTGCGATGTGATGGTGGCGGCTGGCTGTTTAGCCGTACCACCCAGGAGGGGGTGACGCTCCGGACTTGTCCCGACAGCCGTCACTTCTTTTCATAATGCACTAACAGGTTTGGGTATTTGTTCTGAGTTGGCCTCTGGCCTTTATGCACTAACCACCATGCGAGAATAGTTATGGGCCTCGACGTCGCAGTATCAGCCGAAGCTTTGTGAGATGTCCAGTTCAGCATTGTTGCCGGGCTGGATCTTGCCATCCACTTCACGGGTGGTGCTGGTATCCCCTTGCGCACAACGGCCCGGAGTGCAACAGGCGATGGGCCTAGACCTCGGAGTGCTTAGGATGTAGACCGGCGGGGACCTCTCTGTTGAGCCTAGGTAGGGCTGCGATGTGTTGATCTTCTGAGGCCGGGCATGACCTAGAAAGTGTGTCCGGTGATACGTCTCCAACATATCTATAATTTTTGATTGTTCCATGCTATTATATTACCTCTTTTGGATGTTTATGGGCTTTATTTTACACATTTATATCATTTTTGGGACTAACCTACTAACCGGAGGCCCAGCCCATATTGTTTTTTTGCCTATTTCAGTATTTCGAAGAAAAGGAATATCAAACGGAGTCCAAACGGAATGAAACCTTCGGGAGCGTTATTTTTGGAACAGATCTGATCCGGATAGCCTGGAGTGCAAGTCAAGAAAGCTCCGAGGGCCCCACGATTTACACATTTATATAATTGTGGAGATCTATTTGATGTAATCTCTTTTTGCGGTGTGTTTGTCGAGATCCGATGAATTGTGGGTTTATGATCAAGTTTATCTATGAATAATATTTGAATCTTCTCTGAATTCTTTTATGTATGATTGAGTTATCTTTGCAAGTCTCTTCGAATTATCAGTTTGGTTTGGCCTACTAGATTGATCTTTCTTGCCATGGGAGAAGTGCTTAGGTTTGGGTTCAATCTTGTGGTGTTCTTACCCAGTGACAGAAAGGGTTGCAAGACACGTATTGTATTGTTGCCATCGAGGATAACAAGATGGGGTTTATATCATATTGCATGTGTTTATCCCTCTACATCATGTCATCTTGCTTAATGTGTTACTCTGTTCTTATGAACTTAATACTCTACATGCAGGCAGGAGTCGGTCGATCTGTGGAGTAATAGTAGTAGATGCAGGCAGGAGTCGGTCTACTTGTTATGGACGTGATGGCTATATACATGATCATTCCTAGATAATCTCATAACTATGCGCTTTTCTATCAATTGCTCGACAGTAATTTGTTCACCCACCGTAATACTTATGCTATCCTGAGAGAAGCCTCTAGTGAAACCTATGGCCCCCGGGTCTATCTCTTATCATATTTACTTTCAATCTATTTGTATTTGCATCTTTACTTTTTGCATCTATATCAAAAATACCGAAAATATATTTATCTTATCATACTATCTTTATTAGATCTCACTTTCGCAAGTGGTCGTGAAGGGATTGACAACCCCTTTATTGCGTTGGGTGCGAGTTCTCAGTTTGTTTGTGTAGGTGTGTGGGACTTTTGAGGAGCCTCCTACTGGATTGATACCTTGGTTCTCAAAACTGAGGGAAATACTTACGCTACACTTTGCTGCATCACCCTCTCCTCTTCGAGGAAAACCAACGCAAGCTCAAGACGTAGCAAGAAGGATTTTTGGCGCCGTTGCCGGGGAGGTCTTCGCTCAAGTCAAGACATACCAAGTACCCATCACAAACCCATCGCCCTCGCATTTACATTATTTGCCATTTGCCTCTCGTTTTCCTCTCCCCCACTTCACCCTTGCCGTTTTATTCGCTCTCTCTTTCCCAATCTCCGCCTCTCCTTTTCACTTGCCGTTTTTCTGTTTGCTCGTGTGTTAGTTCATTTACCTTGTCGTTATGGCTAGTCCTCCTATCTTTATTCTCACTCCCGAACAAGAAATTCACAATTTTAAACAAAGGGAAAGGGAAAGTTTAAAAGATGCTTGGCATAGAATTTGCAATGCCCAGTATAAAGCTACTAGGAAGCTTGCTACTTCCGTTCTTCTCCGCAATTTTTATGTAGGCATTACTCCTTGGAATAGATGTGTTCTTGATATTGCTACCGGAGGTGATTTTATGAGTAGCCATACTTTTGATGCTTATAATGCTATGTTAGATTTATTTGGCCCACCACCTCTTTTGGTTAATGGAACGGTTTTAACTCTAGAACATGTGATGCAACGGCTTGATTTATTGAAAATAAAATTGCCACTATTGAGTTGATTGAAAATTTGGATAAAAAGATTCATAATCACATTACCCAATTTGGATCTAGGGTTGGAGTTACTTTGAAAAATCTTAAAGAAAAAGGACCTATAGTCAATGAAAAAATAGATCTAGACTCTGCTAGAATTGGTAAACTTGAGGATATCATTACGAACTTAGGTTCCGCGTTTTCCCCCATGAAAAATACTCCAAAACCCCCAACTAAAACTGCCAAGTTTATTTATGTTCCTAAAAATAAGGGTGAATCTTCTAGTAAGGGAGACGCGGATCTCAAATCCATAAGCGTCCTTCCAAATTGTCTCTCTATCGTTAAGGAACCTTTTGCTACCAATGAATTTCTTGAATTTTTACCTAAAGGTTTAGCTATTGCTGAAAAGGGAGAAATCCCTAGAGATCAGAACCTTTCTACCTATGAATTTAGTGCCAAATATGGCACTCGTTAGATCTATCCTTGCTTTTATGCCTAGCTAGGGGTGTTAAACGATAGCGCTAGTTGGGAGGCAACCCAATTTTCTTTATGTTTCTTGTTTTTGCTCCTGTTTAGTAATAAATCTTGCATCTACCTTCTGGTTAGATGTGTTTCTATCTTTTAGTTAGTGTTTGTGCCAAGTAGAACCTATAGGATAACCTATGATGATAGTTGATTTGATTCTGCTGAAAAACAGAAACTTTGCGCGCATGAATATAATTTTGTTAAATCACAGGAACATGCTTTTCTGTTGATTCTTTTTGCTGCTGTTCAATAGACAAATTTTACAGGAGTTCCTATTTTGGTAGGATTTTTAGAGTTCCAGAAGTTTACGTTAGTTACAGATTGCTACAGACTGTTCTGTTTTTGACAGATTCTGTTTTTCATGTGTTGTTTGCTTATTTCAATGCATCTATGGCTAGTAAATTAGTTTATGAACCATAAAGAAGTTGGAATACAGTAGGTTTAACACCAAATTAAATAAATAATGAGTTCATGGCAGTACCTTATGTGGTGGTTTTGTTTTCTTTCACTAACGGAGCTTATAAGATTTCCTGTTGAGTTTTGTGTTGTGAAGTTTTCAAGTTTTGGGTAAAGCTTTTATGGACTATGGAATAAGGAGTGGCAAGAGCCTAAGCTTGGGGATGCTTATGGCACACCAAGATATTCAAGAATAGCCAAAAGCCTAATCTTGGGGATGCCCCGGGAAGGAATCCCCTCTTTCGTCTTCGTTCATTGGTAACTTTAATTGGAGCTATATTTTTATTCGCCACATGATATGTGTTTTGCTTGGAGCGTCATGTATTATATTAGTCTTTGCTTTTTAGTCTACCACAATCATCCTTGGTGTACACACCTTTTGGGAGAAGCCTATTTGATTAGAATTTGCTTGAATACTCTATGTGCTTCACTTATATCTTTTGAGCTTGATAGTTTTTGCTCTAGTGCTTCACTTATAACTTTTAGAGCATTGTTGTGTCTTACTTTTGAAGAAATTGCTAGTATCTCATGCTTCACGTATATTATTTTGAGAGTCTTTTAGAACAGCATGGTATTTGCTATGGTCATAAAGTTGGTCCTAGAATGATGAGCATCCAAGTTGGGTATAATAAAAACTATCATAGAAAAGTGAATTGGATGCCATGATCAACTTGATACTTGATAATTGTTTTGAGATATGGAGGTAGTGATATTAAAGTCATGCTAGTTGGGTGATTATGAATTCAAAGAATGCTTGTGTTGAAGCTAGCAAGTCCTGTAGCATGCACGTATGGTTAAAGTTATGTAACAAATTTGAAACATGAAGTGTACTTGGCTTGTGCATCCTTATGAGTGGCGGTCGGGGACGAGCGATGGTCTTTTCCTACCAATCTATCCCCCTAGGAGCATGCGCGTAGTACTTGAGTTTTTGATGACTTCTAAATTTTTGCAATAAGTATATGAGTTCTTTTGACTAATGTTGAGTCCATGGATTATACGCACTTTTACCTTTCCACCTTTGCTAGCCTCTTCGGTACCGTGCATTCCCTTTCTCACCTTGAGAGTTGGTGCAAACTTCGCCGGTGCATCCAAACCCCGTGATACGATACGCTCTATCACACATAAACCTCCTTATATCTCCCTCAAAACAGCCACCATACCTACCTATTATGGCCTTTCCATAGCCATTCCGAGATATATTGCCATGCAACTTTCCACCGTTCCGTTCATCATTTTCATGACATACTTTACTTTTCATATTGCCATTGCATGATCATGTAGTGCATCGTATTTGTGGCAAAGCCACCAAGCATTATTTTTCATACATGTCACTCTTGATTCATTGTACCATCCCGGTACACCACCGGAGGCATTCATATAGAGTCATATCTTGTTCTAGTTTCGAGTTGTAATTCTAATGTTGTAATCAATAGAAGTGTGATGATCATCATTATTAGAGCATTTCCCAAAGAAAAAAAGAAAAAAAAAGAAGAAAGGCCAAAAGAAAAAAAGAAAGGCCCAAAAAAAGAAAAAGAAAAAGAAAAAGGGCAATGTTAATATCTCTTTTTCCACACTTGTGCTTCAAAGTAGCACCTTGTTCTTTATGTAGTGAGTCTCATATTTTGTGCTTGAAAGTAGCACCTTGTTCTTCATATAGTGAGTCTCATAAGTTGTCTTTTTCATACTAGTGGGAATTTTTCATTATAGAACTTGGCTTGTATATTCCTACGATGGGCTTCCTCAAATGCCCTAGGTCTTCGTGAGCAAGCAAGTTGGATGCACACCCACTAGTTTTCTTTTGTTGAGCATTCATTTATAGCTCTAGTGCATCCGTTGCATGGCAATCCCTACTCCTCATGTTGACATCAATTGATGGGCATCTCCATAGCCCGTTGATTATCCTCGTCAATGTGAGACTTTCTCCTTTTTTGTCTTCTCCACACAATCCCCATCATCATATTCTATTCCACCCATAGTGCTATATCCATGGCTCACGCTCATGTATTGCGTGAAGGTTTTAAAAGTTTGAGATTATTTAAGTATGAAACAATTGCTTGGATTGTCATCGGGGGTATAGAAGTTGGGAACATCTTTGTGTGATGAAAATAACGCATAGCCTAACTATATGATTTTGTAGGGATGAACTTTCTTTTGCCATGTTATTTTGAGAAGAGATGATTACTTTGATTAGTATGCTTGAAGTGTTACTATTTCTTTTGTCAATATGAACTTTTATTTTGTATTCATTTGGATCTGAACATTCATGCCACAGTAAAGAAAATCACATTATGAATTATGCTAGGTAGCATTCCACATCAAAAATTCTCTTTTTATCATTTACCTACTCGAGGACGAGCAGGAATTAAGCTTGGGGATGCTTGATACGTCTCCAACATATCTATAATTTTTGATTGTTCCATGATATTATATAACCTCTTTTGGATGTTTATGGGCTTTATTTTACACATTTATATCATTTTTGGGACTAACCTACTAACCGGAGGGCCAGCCCATATTGCTGTTTTTTGCCTATTTCAGTATTTCGAAGAAAAGGAATATCAAATGGAGTCCAAACGGAATGAAACCTTCGGGAGCGTTATTTTTGGAATAGCCTGGAGTGCAAGTCAAGAAAGCTCCGAGGGCCCCACAAGATAGGAGGGTGCCCCCCCTGTAGGGCGCGCCCCCCTGTCTCGTGGGCCCCTCGGGCGGCCACCGACATACTTCTTCCTCCTATATATACCTACGTACCCCGAAAACATCCAGGAGCACCACGAAACACAATTTCCACCGCCATAACCTTCTGTATCCGCGAGATCCCATCTTGGAGCCCTTGCCGGCACTCTGCCGGAGGGGGAAGCAACCACAGAGGGCCTCTACATCAACATCCTTGCCCCTCCGATGAGTTGTGAGTAGTTTACCACAGACCTACGGGTCCGTAGTTATTAGCTAGATGGCTTCTTCTCTCTTTTTGGATCTCAATACAATGTTCTCCCCCTCTCTTGTGGAGATCTATTCGATGTAATCTCTTTTTGCGGTGTGTTTGTCGAGATCCGATGAATTGTGGGTTTATGATCAAGTTTATCTATGAATAATATTTGAATCTTCTCTGAATTCTTTTATGTATGATTGAGTTATCTTTGCAAGTCTCTTCGAATTATCAGTTTGGTTTGGCCTACTAGATTGATCTTTCTTGCCATGGGAGAAGTGCTTAGTTTTGGGTTCAATCATGCGGTGTTCTTACCCAGTGACAGAAAGGGTTGCAAGACACGTATTGTATTGTTGCCATCGAGGATAACAAGATGGGGTTTATATCATATTGCATGTCTTTATCCCTCTACATCATGTCATCTTGCTTAATGTGTTACTCTGTTCTTGTGAACTTAATACTCTAGATGTAGGCAGGAGTCGGTCGATGTGTGGAGTAATAGTAGTAGATGCAGGCAGGAGTCGGTCTACTTGTTATGGACGTGATGCCTATATACATGATCATGCCTAGATAATCTCATAACTATGCGCTTTTCTATCAATTGCTCGACAGTACTTTGTTCACCCACCGTAATACTTATGCTATCTTGAGAGAAGCCTCTAGTGAAACCAATGGCCCCCGGGTCTATCTCTTATCATATTTACTTTCAATCTAGTTTTATTTGCATCTTTACTTTTTGCATCTATATCAAAAATACTAAAAATATATTTATCTTATCATACTATCTTTATTAGATCTCACTTTCGCAAGTGGCCGTGAAGGGATTGACAACCCCTTTATTGCGTTGGTTGCGAGTTCTCAGTTTGTTTGTGTAGGTGCGTGGGACTTTTGAGGAGCCTCCTACTGGATTGATACCTTTGTTCTCAAAACTGAGGGAAATAGTTACGTTACACTTTGCTGCATCACCCTCTCCTCTTCGAGGAAAACCAACGCAAGCTCAAGACGTAGCATCCGACCAGAGTGATCGAGCGTGTTGGAAAACGTGGTGCACCCTTGCAGGGAAGACATATATTCGAATACCGTGTCCACGGTAATGGACGTTCAGACTTGTATCTTGATCTTATACAACTAGAAATGGATACTTGATATGTGATGGATATGTGGCTCCGGGATTGCTTTCTCGCAAGGAGTCGAGGAAGGATCTCTGGGCGTTAATGCTACAACATGCTTGATAATTATAAACTACTATTCTTTACTCTCCTACCTGCTACAAGATGCTCGGAGCTACTTGAAGATGCTAGTCTTTGATAGGCTAGGCCTTCCCCCTCTATTCTGGCATTCTGCAGTTTAGTCCACAGATACAAACCTTCCATTTGATACCATACATACTTAGTATAGATCTGATGCTTGCAAGTACTTTGGATGAGTACTCACGGTTGCTTTTCTCCCCCTCCCCCCTTCTTCCTTCTTTCTGGTTGTTGCAACCAGATGGTGGATCCCAGGAGCCAGATGATGCCAACCCCGCTGACTACTACTACTACCCCGAGGGTGCCTACTACTACGTAGAGCCGCCGACGACCAGGACTACTTAGGAGGTCCCATGCAGGAGGCCTTGCCTCTTCGATCGTTGATGTGTGTGCTAGCCTTCTTAAGGCAAAAACTTGTTTAACTTATGTTTGTACTCAGATATTGTTGCTTCCGCTGACTCGCTTGTGTTTTGAGCTTTTGTATTCGAGCCCTCGAGGCGCCAAGCTTGTAATATGAAGCTTGTATGTCTTTCTTTTGTGTTTAGAGTTGTGTTGTGATATCTTCCCGTGAGTCCCTGATCTTGATCGTACACGTTTGCGTGTATGATTGAATCGGGGGCGTCACAGGTACTATTGGAAATTAAGGGATATTAAGGCCTCCTTTTAATAGAGTACCGGACCAAAGCATTAGCACTTAGTGAATACATGAACTCCTAAAACTACGGTCATCACCGGGAAGTGTCCCGACTATTGTCACTCCAGGGTTGCCGGATCATAACACGTAGTTAGTGACTATAACTTGCAAGATAGGTCAAGAACACAAATATATTCATGAAAACATAATAGGATCAGATCTGAAATCATGGCACTCGGGCCCTAGTGACAAGCATTAGGCATAGCAAAATCATATCAACATCAATCTTAGAACATAGTTAATACTGGGGATCAAACCCTAACAAAACTAACTCAATTACATGGTAAATCTCATCCAGCCCATCACCGTCCAGCAAGACTATGATGGGATTACTCACGCACGCGGTGAGCATCATGAAATTGGTGATGGAGGATGGTTCACGATGGTGATGACACCCCCTCTCCAGAGCCCAAAACAGACTCCAGATCTGCCCTCCCGAGGAAGAACAGGGCTTGGCGGTGGCTCTGTATCGTAAAATACGATGAATCCTTCTCTCTAATTTTCTCTCCTGGACGTGAATATATGGAGTTGGAGTTGAGGTCAGTGGAGGTCCAGGGGGCACAAGGACAAAGGGTGCACCCCATGGGAGTGGGCACGCCCCCCACCCTTGTGGCCAGGGTGTGGGCCCCCTTCGGTTGATTCTTTTGCCAATATTTTTTATTTATTCCAAAACTGACCTCCGTAAATTTTCAGGTCATTCCGAGAACTTTTATTTCTGCACAAAAATAACACCATGGCATTTCTGCTGAAAACAGCGCCAGTCCGGGTTAGTTCCATTCAAATCATGCAAATTAGAGTCCAAAACAAGGGCAAAAGAGTTTGGAAAAGTAGATACGATGGAGACGTATCATCTCTCATGTTTAGAAAAATCATGGTGACTAAAACTTGTTCTACTTCAAACTCCCAAGCTAGATTAATAGCAGGATTAAATCTACCCTCAAATGATGGTAAAGAGATAACCTAACCATGTGCTTGTGTATGTTGTCCTGCCTCTCATGATGGTGAAGATGTATCTGTCGTCCAAGAACTTCTATCTCCGAACCCTGTCATGATTAGTAGAAACAAGCAGCAAAATTCGAGAATAATGTTCCTATGAACTACTAGGATGTGGTGGTAAAGCGCTCATAGTAAAGCAAATATCAATATCTTACAAGTTCTTGCCATGCAGCAAGTGGTGATAGGCAACCAGTGATGTCAAATAACTCCAAAGAATGTGTAAACCGATTGCCAGGTGAAGGTAAATATGCACGGTGTAGAAATATGTGGATCTGGGTTGGCTTTATATGTATGGTAGCAAAAGATTAGCAATAATCTATCCAGAGATGCAATGCTGAATAAACGCTCAACAACGATACTGTGTTGGTCCTAGGCTAGACCGGACTACAGACACGAGTCTAGAACACTAATGAGTTCAGAGCATAGCACAACTAGCATCAATAAAGGATATGAAGTAGCTCTAGAAACCAAGATATAAGTGAATATCACAAAGGCAGTAAAGATAATGATGACAAAAAACTGTCAAGCAGGATATACCAACAACTCTCTCTCCAACTTTCCTCTAGAAAAGTTTGTGCCAATTTTATGATAATCTTTCTCAAGAATGGAACTGACTCAAGCTTTCAAATGCAAAAAGGATAACTCAATTCCTAGTTGATATGAGGAGTAAAAAATTTCTAAAACTAGCCTGAAAAACTGGAACAAGTTGTGTTCGCGAACTTCAGAGGGCAAAAAGACCTATTTAGAAGCCAATTTTGAGGTGTCAAGTATTGAACTAACTTCTACCACTATTCTGATGCGGCTCATCGCTAGCTTTAATTTGAGTACTCGCTGAGCCAAAATGAACTTCGTATGAGGAACATATGCCCATTTTACTGAACAGTGCACAAAACAGATTCCAATCCAAATTCATCTACGAGGTTGAGTCTAGATAGATCCAAATTCTGTTTTTTCTCTTCTCTTTTTTTCTCACACTTTTTTTCATTCTCTCCTTTTTTTCTGTGACTTTTTTTAAACTTTTTTCTCTGTCTTTTTTTTTCTCTCTCCCTCTTTCCAACACGAACTAGATAAGATGCAGATTGGATCAAGCGAAGATGTGAACGACCTCAACTATGATTATGACAATGAACGGTGGGTAGCACATGGTGGAAATTGATGTATGGGTTGGTGGACAGCGGGAGGGATAATGATGTAGCGGCGCCGTGACTAATGTGAACAGAACTCGAAACTCTAAATGAACTAGACACTAACACCAGCAACTCGACACGATGATGCAACCGAGAATTCAATAATGCAAACAATGAAAAGAAATTGCAAAGGTTCGGACTGGCTTGGACAAAGGATGACCAGATCTAACTTATTTGTGTGGTTTTTTCTTGGACAATAGGTAAGAAAATAAATCTAATGTACGGAAAACTGGAAATTCTCACCGAGCAACCTGAAAACTGATACCACTTGATAGAAGCGGGGTGTCCCGATCTTTCAATGAGATAATAACTATCGATTTGGTGGAGCCGACTTTGACGATCCGACTACAAACATGTACGACATTGCGCCTTAGCAATCGCTAAACCAATCTCCTGAGGTTACTGACGATGCTGGAAGCACGATCAGCCTGACCATGAAGTTCTATTCCCGCATGCAATTGAAGAACAAGCAAGAATACGATAAAGTATTCTGAATATTATGAATATATATGAAGTATTGATAATGGTGGGGATCTGAGAGTGGTCTTGGTCTGGTCGTAGGACACAAACAAAGTACACGAGGTTGCAATGGCTAACTTTTAACTAAACAAATCCCAAGGAAAAAGCTACTAGATGGATCTACTTATATAGGAGCAAGGGGTGGCGGCCTAGGAGATGGGAGGACATCCCAAGGCAGCCTAAAACCAACCCTAGGTCATACAAGTCTCATGGGCCCAAGTGGAGGTGATGCAACACATTTGGACTTGTAGTTTGACTCAGATTCTCTTGCAGCGTCAGATTGTTTTGTCAATTTCTCAATGCTCCGGATGAATTTGAAGGTGAATCCAAATAAGTTAGAAAGTGCACGAAATCTACTTTCCAACAAAAAAGGAATCACCCAATTGGGACTCTGGATGAAAGAGAAATTGGCATTTTGAGTCAGGTATGTCTGTGCAGTCTGAATCTGAGTGCAGAACGTTAGACTTGGAATCTATCTTCTCTTGTACTAAAAGTGACGTGAGAGAACTTCTTGAATAGCCTAAACGTCCCTTTCTCCCTTATCTCCATATGTGGATTATACAAATAACCCATACACCTACAATTAGACATGGCACAAAAGTCTATGAAGTATTTTGGTTCTAGATAACATAAATAAATTATTGAATAATTTTCATTAGAAATCACCTCACAAATATGCATGCATGAAATATTTTTGGTCGAATCCAAGGTAGTCATTTCCTCCTCATGATGCCTATATACATGATCATTGCCTTGAATATCGTCATAACTATGCGCTTTCTATCAATTTCCCAACAGTAATGTTATGTGCTCGCGAGAGAAACCTCTAGTGAAAACTGTCGGATTATGGGTTCCGCAAACCCTTGAGAGGTTCGAACTCTGGGGTGTGTGCGGAAATCTCAACCTACCTAGCCTGCCTACTCGCGATCCTCCTAATCCTAGTGCATCGAGCTCGAAGAGACAAAGAGACACTGTAGTTTATCCTAGTTTGGGCCACCTTGCGGTGTAATACCCTACTCCAGCATTTTTGGCGGATTGCCTCGAAGGGCTGAGGATGAACTAGTACAGTGGATGAACTGGCCTCAGGAGGTGAGGTGTTCTTGAGCTCAAGAGAGCTGGTGAGGTGGTCGAATGAGAATGGATCCCCCACTCTATGGTGGTGGCTAAGTCCTATTTATAGTGGCCTTGGTCCTCTTCCCAAATGTTAGCGGGAAGGGATCCCACTACGGCCGGATTTGAAAGGGTACAAGTACTATAGCTTATCCTGACAAAAGTGGTCTTCGCCTATGAAAAGCCCCTGGTCATGATGCTGCGGTGGGCATGGTGAAGACCTCCGTCCTGCCGTCCTGGCGGTCTTTGGTCTTGTTGCACCAGAATGGAAACCTTTCGCTGATCCATCGGGACTCTGCACCTGTGGCTTGCCTCCCTTGCACAAAGAGGAAACTGGCGCTCTGCGCCCGCTGGCGCCTGCCTGGCCTTGGTCGTCATGGCTCACGTCAGCTGAGCCTTGTGCGGTGCACCTTGCATAGAACTCTCCTCCCCTTGGGAGCCAACCTAAAGAAGCCGATCCCCTCGGGGGTCTTGGCGTCGTCTGCCTAGCGAGGCTTGGCCCCTCACGAGGGTCTTGAGATGTTGATGTCGAAGCTGGGCCATACCAGGCTGTCGATGGAGCCACGTGGTGGCCCGCAAACAGGCTAGTCTGGATACCCCCATATCCAGGACGCTGACAGTAGCCCGGGGGCCCAAGGCGCGCTCGGACTTGGCTTCCAGGGAAGCCAAAGGACTAGTGCGGAGCACCGCGGGCCCTAACCGCCTGCGACCTTGATGATGCGTGGCGATTGATGGGACCTGGGCGTCTCCACTTCCCCATGCTGCCTTGGCAACTGTTCGACTTGACGGAATGATGTGGCATGCAGAAGATCATCATGGCATGAGGTCGTGGAGGCCGGAGGTTGGCCTTCCTTGGCTATAAATGAGGGGGAGGGGAAGATCCCCCCGCTCATCTCTCTTTCACCTTGCCGTCGCTCGCTTCTTCTCCTTCTTCACCTTGCTTCCATGGCGCCGATCAGGAGGTTCTCGGCGGCCGAAAAGGGGAAGGCCCCTAGGGAGGGGCCTGATCCTCTCTCGCCGAAAAAGCGACTCCTCCTCCCTCATGATGCCAGCGTGGGGCGAGAGGTGGCCAGGACTTGGCAATCGAGGCCTCTGTCTGGCTTCCCCCTCCCCATGTACGCCCGCGCTTGGGATGAAGATGTGCACCATCGAGCGGTCCCCAACGATGGTGGACAGGCCATCATTGCCTTGCCGACCGTGCCATGAACTCACGCCGAGGGCAGTTCGCGCAAGTTTGTGGTGTGGGTGGTGATGCCTCCCGATTCCTGGATCCGGCTCCCGAGGTTCTTCGCCAACAAGCAGCCTCCGAGGGGGCGCTCGAGCTCTGGTTGCAGCATTGCGGGTGTTGCAGCCCGGCCACCGGAGCAGAAGTCGAGGTGGTGCCTCCCAGAGATGTCTTCATGACCCGCGGATGGGGTGAGATCTCCCAGGCTTGCTGCCCCGAAGGAGCCCTCGCGATTCACTTCGAGTATGATGGTGCATCCACCTTGTTCTTCAAGGTCTTCAATGAGGAGGGCGAAAGGATGGAGTGCTGCTCCGGAGGGGGCAGCCCGCAGAGTACAGCAGCGGGCGCTGGGCCTGCTTCTGTCCCCTTTGGCACCTCTTCCAGCAGCAGTGGTGACTCTTGGGAATCCAGTGACTCTCCTGAGCCCAGCGAGTCTCTGGAGTCTAGCGACTACAGCTACGTGCCGCCAAGCTCCCGCCGTGGTGGGAGCGCAGCAGCGGCTGCCGCCCGGTGTCGCCGGTGACGCCCAACGGCTTAGTTGCATTCTTCCTTCTTTTGCTCTCCCTCCGCGGAATGAAAACCAGCCCCCGTGGGGTTTGTAAGGATCGGAGTGTACTTAAGACCAGCGTTGCTTTTCTTTGATTCTATGATGAATTCATGTATCCCAATTCAGCACGATCCCTCCCTCTTCTTTTCCATAGACAGCACGACGCTCTATGCTGACGGGACCCAGTCCCCAGGCAGGCTTCAGCCGACGCTAGTATGCCAGGTCGTGATGCTGTGGTCAAGGCTAGGAGGTGAGCAACCCGAGCTCTGGTGAGAGCTCATGAGATGCGATGCTCATGAGGTCCCCCTTGGTGTGCAAGCAGCCGCCCAGAAAATTGAAAAGGGGAGTGAAGCCACCGGAGTGGGACTGTGAGGCCGGGGTGTGCGGGGAGCAAGACCGGTGCCACAGCAAATGCGACTTATCTTTTGGTAGTCCTGTTCCTCGGGAGGATGGTGCCTGTCCTTGTGTCTGTGGTGGTGTCATTAGGCACGGCCTACAACGACCACCCTCTTGCCTTGCTCGCCCAGGTGCTCTATGTCCTCGGGTCCCGGCCCTCAAGCGAGCTCAGCCGCCGCTGGTATGCTAGGTCGCGGTTCCGTGGTCAAGGCCAGGGGGTGAGGGCTGGAGAGCTAGTAGGAGCTCTCGAGACGTGATGCTCGGGCCTCCCCCTTTAACGTGCAAGCGACTCGCGAGACATGTTGACGGTCTTCCAAACTGGCCCGTGACTCACCATCAGGTGAACCTGCAGGTTAGATGCACTACAAAAAAATACACTTCCGTGATGATACGTGTTTGTCACAGTAGGTCGCGTTTTCTGTCATGCATGTACATCCATGACGATTTTATGACAGAATCAAGATAGTCATACTTGTGCTGTCGTAGAAGTGTTCCATGACATTACCAAAATTATCATCACGGAAGGGTCCACTTCCATGACGATAAATCGTGCGTCATAGAAGTGCTTTCGTCAAGGGTGACCGACACGTGGCATCCACCGTAACAGAATGTCGTTAAGCTATCGGGTCGGATTTTGGATCCGATAACCCGTTAACAGCCACGACCAATGCGGATTTTCTGTCACACCCTAGCTAGTCATGCATTAGAGTGTTGCATCATGTTTACTCTTTCATCAGAAACTTAAAATGGGGATCTGTGAAACCCTCAGAATCATTTTGAAAATGATCCAAATAAAAATTTCTCCAAAAGGGTCCAATAAAATGCTCATGTTGCTCTCTGAAAATATTGGACAGAGATAAAAATCAAACCAATATTTTTAGTGGCTCATGGACATTTATTTTGGGCATTTGGAATTAATGCATAAATATTTGCATTGGAAATATATTTCTATATATATTAATATATGTCCAAATATTATGCCAATTATAAAGGAGCTCTGGAATAATATATCTAGCCCCTGCAAAAATTGGCATAAGTTAAATAAATGATTTAATATATTATTTAAATCAAAACAAATGTCAGAAATTAGAAAACAGAAAAAAAATAAAAGGGAGAAGCTTACCTGGGCTCCTCCACTGTGCAGCCCATCCAGCTGGCCGGCCCAGCCAGCAGGCGGCCCAGCCCGTCTCCCTCCTCTGTCGTCTTCGTCCCGACAGAGGGAGGGGAGTGTGGCCGGCGCGCGCGCGCGCCACGCCACCTCTCTCCCTGCCTGCCTGCCCTCCCCTCCTCGCCTCGATGCCCTGGACGACGCCACGCCTCCCCCCTGCTCTCTCTCACTCGCCCTCGGCTCTCCCCTCCTCTCCCTCGCTCTCTCTCTCACACGGCCGAACACCACCGTCGCCGCCGTTCGCCATAGCAGCCGACTCCGGCCACCCCTCGCTCCCCCGACTAGCTCAGGAGCTCCGCCTCGACCTCCTCTTCCTCCCCACCGCTCCACGGGTCTCCGGAAGCCCTGCATCGCCGCCACGTCGCCGTTCCCCTCTTCGGGCTCCGACCACCGTCGTCGTCGATTCGCCGTCTCCAGCGTGTCCCCGAGCCCGCTTCGACGCCCACTGCAACCGCGGTGAGCTACGCCACTGTTTCCCCCTTTTTCTCCCCCCGTTCCCTCACCGTAGCCTCCTCCCCACCACGGCCGAACCTCCGCCGTCGCCGAGCTCGCCGTCGACGCAGCTCCGGTGACCATTTGGTCACCCCGGCGAGTCCAACGAGTTCGTAAGGCTCCATAGAGCATCCCTAGCGCCTCGCTTCGCTCGCCTTCGAGCTCCAACCCCGTTTCCGTGCACGACCGAACTCCGGCGGCCGCAGCCGAGCTCGCCGCCGTCGACTCCGGCCACCTCAGGCCCGGCCACCACCACCATTCGACGCGCGGGAGCAAGGGCTCTCCAACGAGCCCAAGCACAGCCTCGCCCGTGCCCTGTAGCGCGATCCCGCATCACGCCGCCGTCTCGGACCTCGCCGGCGTCATGTCGCCGGTGGGGTTTGACTTGTCCGACCTGGGGTTTGACCCCCCCAGGGTCACTGACGCGTGGGCCCCGTCGGCCAGGTGGACATCATTAGCGCTAACCACTGTTAGTTAACCCCCTGACACTGACCAGTGGGCCCCAGCGCCACTAGTTAGTAATTAGGATTAAACTAACTCTGTTTAACCCCCCTGTCACTGACGTGTGGGCCCCACACGTCAGGTTTGACCTCAGCCAGCCGCAGTTGACCACTGACGTCATGCTGACGTCATGCTGGCGCAATAATTATATTTCTGGATTTAAATTAAATCAGGAAATTCCAGAATATTATTTAAACTTCAAAAATTCATAACTTTTATTCTGTAACTCCAAATTGGACAAATTATATATGAAAAATGATCAGAAAAATCCAATCTATCCATCTGTACTATTTTCATGCATGATCAAACAAGTTAAATTGATGTTTCAAGCAGAACAAGTAAAAGCACTTTAAAAGGCCATATTTGAATTTGAAATTTGAATCCTTGATTCAAATTTGTTCAAACCCTTTTGGTTTTAGTTGCATTAGCCCAACACACTCATATTGCCATGTTTCATGCATGCATCATATTGTTGCACATTGTTTGGTGATGGTTGTGTATCGATGTCCCTTGCGACAGGTTCTGCCTCCGAGGAGTACCGTGATTACCCTAACGAAGAACCGTATCAGTGCATCGACCCATCAGGCAAGCAACCAACCATTTGATCATATCGATACAATCCCATGTTCTCGCTCCTGCTCTCTTTTACTGCATTAAGACAACGCGTTTCAAACTGCTGTGTGCTACGGTAGTTGAACCCATTTCCTCTGCATGACCTGTCATTGCCACAGTAACTAGATGAAACCCACTAGCATGTGTAGGAGTTTTTTGAGCCATATGTATGTGTTGTTCCTACCTTGCTATGCCTGCTATGCTTAGAGTCGTGTCAGGTCTGGTTCATCTGGGTGATGGGCTAGAGTGAAATGTTTATGTCGGTAATGAGAGTGGTGTGGTGAACACGATTTGGTAAAGGTATCGATGAGAGGCCATGTAGGAGTACATGGTGGGTTGTTTCATTGAAGCCGACCTTAAGCACTGAGATCTGTATGTGTGATTTAAGAATCAGCTACTACCATGCATTGGGCCCGAAACCAATGGACCCTCTCGGCTTCTTATTCACCCTAGTTCTCCGTCCAGGAGTTGCAAGTAGTTTCTGGTGTTTGTAGCCTACTGGAGGCCGTGGACATCGCTGACCGTAGGGGTGGGCTGTGATGCGGTAGGTACGTGGCCGGGTGTACCGAATACCCGTTAGGTATCTCGGGAACCCTGTTCACATCGTTCGGGGCCGTATGGGAAACCTCGGCCGGACTCCCTGCGGATGGAACCTGAATAGGCGATAAACCTGGACTGGAGGCTTAGGTGATTAGGTAGGTCGTGGCCGACACCCACGTTGGGCTTCCGCTTGAAGGTTGCCGAGTACATGTCGTGTAAACGACGGTAAGTGGTGAGAGCGTGTATGAAGAAGTACCCCCTGCAGGGTTAACATGATCTATTCGAATAGCCGCGTCCGTGGTAAAGGACTACTTGGTTGCCTATACAGTTCATAGACAAGTAAATGGAAACTACTAAAAGCCTCAAGATAAGTGTGAGTGCCGAGGATGGCTCTTCCGTAGGAAGACGGAGGCGGATCCTCGGTAGTGTATTGAATTGGTGAGTAGTGGACTCGTGTGCGCAAAATCATTTCAGTTGGAGTATCGTAGGATAGCCTAGCCAAGAGTCAAAGCTGGCTTGCTGCAATAACTCCACCAACCCTTCTTGATACTATGCATGTATGTAGGATCTGATGTAAGTCTTGCTGAGTACCTTTGTACTCATGTTGCTATAATCTACATTTTTACAGAAGACGCTGCAACCCCTTCTGATGGGTTCTATGTAGACGTTGACATCAACGAGTAGGCTAAAGACCCAGGTGGTGACCCTGAGCTTGTGAAGGACCACATAGTATAGCCAGAGGCTTTCCAAGCCTCTTTTATTTTACTAGTTGTCTGTACTCAGACAAGTTACTTCCGCTGTTGGCTTGTATGATTGTATGACTTGTATGTTGGGTCGTGAGACCCGTACCTTTGTGTGTATGTTATGTATGGCTCACTGAGCCTTAAATAAAGTACTTGTGTCATAGAGTCATGTTGTGATGCTTCGTTGTATTTGCACATATCGAGCATATTGTGTGTATGATTGAAATGCTTGGTATGTGTGGAATCTGACTATCTAGTTGTTTATCTTTAGTAGCCTCTCTTACCGGGAAATGTCTCCTAGTGTTACCGCTGAGCCATGGTAGCTTGCTACTGCTCTGGAACACTTAGGCTGGCCGGCATGTGTCCTTCTTCGTTCCTGTGTCTGTCCCTTCGGGGAAATGTCACGCTTTGAGTACCGGAGTCCTGTTAGCCCGCTACAGCCCGGTTTACCGGAGTCCTGCTAGCCCAGTGCTACAGCCCGGACCCATTTGCTGATGACCGACACGTTCGAAGCTGGGTCATGGATGCCTGTCCCTGTAAGTCTGTGCCACTTTGGGTTTACGACTAGTCATGTCAGCCCGGGCTCTTTATCATATGGATGCTAGCGACACTATCATATACGTGAGCCAAAATGCGCAAACGGTCCCGGGCAAAGGTAAGGCGACACCCGTGGGAATACCGTGCGTGAGGTGTTACCGGCTACATCGATGTGACATCAAGTCGGGGTCCTGACAGCGTTGGTATCAGAGCCGGACTGCCTGTAGGTTCTCCAAGCCAAACTGGTCGATGTTGAGTCTAGAAATTCTTTAGTTATATGTAGGGGAATTGCTTGTGGGTTGGAAGGTAAGGCTCTTTTTACTCCTTTATCTTATGACATTCTGATCTGAGTCAGTCCATTCTTCCACCGGGGTTTAAGGAATTAGGACCTATTCTCTCTATCAGGATCACGTGTTACTAATCAGTAGTACCTTATAAGTTTGATGGATACAAGCCTAGTTCAGTTCTACTACCACATTATGTTGTTAGAATGGATTCAGAACTTTGATATGATGATGTTGAGGGTGTACGAAGTCCTTTGCCAAATGTCTCAAATCCTTCTTGAGCATTTACAGCTGTTATGCTGCCGAAATTTTGCTAGAAATTCTAATGCCTTTGCATTATGATTGTGCTTTCAGATGGCCACTCGACCTCAATCAAGTGGTTCGCCTGACTCGATGCCTAGATGTACCCGGCCATACTGCCAAGTTGGTCAGGGTAATGACTGAGGCTGGATACCGCTGGTATCCTGAGTACACGGTCGAAGAGCAATTCCGAGACTTTAATCAAAGCCAGTATCTCTGCACTGTCAGGATATTTCCATGTTATCCTGGATCCACCGAGCCTCTTCACTGCTCTTATGGACTCGGGGTTACCATTGAGATGGCTGTGCAGGACGCCGCCTACTCTATGATGACCATTATGCGAGTCAGATCTGGTATATTTCGGGACTCTGATTTCCGGTATATGCCAGGATCACTTCCGGGAGCACAAGGGTATCTCCAGGCTATTTATGCTGACCCCACTCAGGAGGATTCACGGACTCGCACCACTGCTGAGATGCTCGAGGATAAGGACCGTGAAAATCGGGCCTTGAGGTTAGAGCTCTTCAATACCCGTGCTGACCACTGGGCCACTTTGACTCGGTTCGCACCGGCGGTGCAAGCTGGATATTCAGATATGCGCGATCTCTATCCTGTGAGATCTGCTCTGCCAGATGTGATGGTTTGGCGTGATGTAGGAGGCATCACCCCACCTCGCGGTCCCCGCAGGCCACCGTCTGTTGGTCCAAGGCCTCATCCTAGCCCCTATGGTCCACAAGCTCCGCGAGATCGTCTGTTTCCGGATGATCATGTTGAGCTTCCAGGCTATGGAGGTGACTTCTACGAGGACTACTACGGATCGGTCTGAGTTAGTGGTAGTATCACTAGTTCGCACTAGCTGTGTCGTCTATCGTCCCGCGTGACTCGTGGGATATGACCTAGTTTGTACTCTTTCCGGAGGTGTAGAAAAATAATGTATAGGAGCTTGGAATGTCTCCGATGAGATGTAATCCTCTTTTCACCGTAATAGTACTTTGTTTGGTTTTGTACTAAACCCTGTATGGTGTGTATGACGATGGAATAAAGAAGCAGTTTCTGTATCTACCATGTCATACGGATGATCATCTTGCATTCCGAGTTATTCCTTACATTTTGTATCCTATGTTGGAATTTTATCATCCTGACTAAATCATTGTCTTGTTTACCTAGGATGGTCAACACGCGCGCTAACCCTGCTTCTCAAGAGCAGGCCGAAGGCAGTGAAGCCAGGGATGCAAATCTGCCTCATCCTCCTTCACTAGCCGAGGTTATGATGGAAGCTGAGAGAAACAAGCGGGAGACCAACCGTTTGTTAGAGCGTATTGAACAGAACACGGCACACCATCAGAGGACTAACGTGGTGTCACTCAGTGATTTTATCAAATTGCATCCACCTACGTTCCACCACTCCGTCGAGCCTCTCGACGCTGATGACTGGCTTCGCAGTATCTCTCACAAACTGCGTTCCGCGCTGGTAGCGGAGGCTGACAAGGTCACCTTTGCTGCATATCATCTTGAAGGCCCCGCCAGTCTATGGTGGGAGAATTATGGAGCTATGCGCCCAGCGGGCCATGTCACTACTTGGGCTGAGTTCAGTGAGGCTTTCCGTGAACATCACATTCCGGAGGGTCTCATGGACCGTAAACGTGATGAATTTTGCAGTTTCACCCAAGGCCGACTTTCTGTGGATGCTTACAGCAGGGAGTTTGGTAATCTCGCACGATATGCAACTGAGGAAGTGTCTACTGATGCCAAGAAGCAAGCAAGGTTCCGTAAGGGACTTAGTCCTGAGCTTCGTCGTGACCTCCGTCTGCATGAGTGCACATCTTTTCAGAAACTGGTCAACAAAGCCATCAGTGCTGAAACTGGTCAGACTGACTATGACGCAACACGCAAGCATGGCCGTGATATGGGTTCCTCATCCGGTGCTGGTCCTCAGAAGCGCCGCGTGTGGGTACCCAACACCGCCCTGCCACCCAGGTTCACACCGAGGCCATCCTTCCAGGCGCCTCGCCCCGTTCAGCAGTCTGCACCGGCCAAGCCCTATGGAGGTCCAACCAACAATGCTCCTCCACGTACCAGTTCCGTGACTTGTTTCAAGTGTGGGGAATCTGGTCACTATATGCGTGAGTGTCCCCAGACCAACCCCAACCAGTCTGCTAAAGCTGTTGGCCGTGGCAAGCCGACAGGAAAAATATTCCACGCCAAGCCGGTCACCGCTTCACGTGGCCATGTCAACTGTATCTCTGCCGAAGAAGCTCATGAGGATCCCAACATCGTTCTCGGTACGCTTCTTGTCAATTGCCACCCGGCATCTGTTCTTTTCGATACAGGAGCCTCTCATTCTTTTATATCTGAAAATTATGCTCGTTTGCATAACGTCGCATTCGGTGATATGCCAACCTCTATGGTAATTCAAACTCCGGGATCCAAATGGCAAACTTCTAGAGTAAGCCATGGAAATGAAATCCAAGTCGACAGACTTGTTTTCCTTGCCTCTTTGATAGCCCTTAAATTTTCAGATATTAATATCATTTTGGGTATGGACTGGATGTCAGCTCATCATGCCAAAATTGATTGCTTCTCTAGGACTGTTCAACTCACTCACCCTTCGGGCAAGATAGTCAATGTCTTGACCCGAATAGCCAAGCGACAATTATATTCTCTTAACGCCAGCCCTTTGCCAGACCTTGAGGACGTTCCGGTAGTCCGTGACTTTCCGGATGTCTTTCCAGAGGAATTGCCAGGTGTTCCACCTGACAGGGATGTTGAGTTTGTAATAGACCTCATTCCAGGAACCGTTCCGATTGCTAGAAGACCTTATAAGATGGCACCCCTAGAACTAGCCGAGCTTAAGAAACAACTCGATGAGTACTTGAAAAAGGGTTTCATCCGACCTAGCTCATCTCCGTGGGCTTGCCCCGTCCTATTCGTCAAGAAGAAGGATGGTACGGACCGGATGGTTGTAGATTACCGACCTGTCAATTTGGTCACAATCAAGAACAAATATCCGCTTCCCAGGATCAACGACCTATATGATCAGCTCGCTGGATCCTCAGTCTTCTCCAAGATGGATTTGAGGTTGGGCTACCATCAAATCAAAATCAGAAACGGGGACATCCCTAAAACGGCCTTTGTTACTCGTTACGGCCAATACGAGTACACCGTCATGTCCTTCGGTTTAACCAACGCTCCAGCCACCTTTTCTCGGTTAATGAACTCAATCTTCATGGAGTATTTGGATAAATTCGTCGTGGTTTACCTCGATGATATACTCATCTACTCCAAGAACGAGGAAGAACATGCCGAACATCTAAGGCTAGTGTTGCAGAAACTTCGACAACATCGCCTTTATGCCAAATTTTCTAAATGTGAATTCTGGTTGTCAGAAGTGACCTATCTGGGTCATGTAATATCTGGTAAAGGTATTGCTGTTAACCCTGAGTGAGTTCAAGCCGTCCTTAATTGGACTCCACCTGAATCGGTCAAGCAAGTTCGGAGTTTTCTGGGCTTAGCGAGCTATTGTCGTCGCTTTGTCGAGAACTTCTCCAAAGTTGCCAAACCTCTAACCGAACTCCTCAAGAAAGATAAGAAGTTCGAATGGACTCCACAATGTGAGCACAGCTTTCAGGAACTGAAAAGACGCCTGACCTCTGCTCCCGTACTGGTACCGCCAGACTTCTCCAAGGACTTTGTTATCTACTGCGACGCCTCGCGACAAGGACTAGGTTGCATTCTCATGCAAGATCGACACGTAATTGCTTACGCTTCACGGCAATTGCACCCACATGAGGAGAATTATCCTACTCATGATCTAGAGCTTGCAGCCGTAGTCTATGCACTTAAGACATGGCGACATTACCTCCTCGGTAATCGTTGCGAAATATTCACTGATCACCAAAGTCTGAAGTACATCTTCACCCAACCGGATTTGAATCTCAGGCAAAGACGTTGGGTCGAGTTGATCACAGATTTCGACTTAGGAATAACCTACACCCCAGGGAAAGCCAACGTCATGGCCGATGCGCTAAGTCGTAAATCTTATTGTAACAATCTGATGTTACAACAAAGTCAACCGCTTCTCCATGAGGAATTTCGGAAGCTTAACCTTCACATTGTACCTCAAGGTTTTCTTTCCACCTTGGTGGTAAAACCTACCATTACGGATCAGATTATCAAAGCACAGAAGGTAGATCCGGGAATTTCCCGCATCAAAAGAAACATCCAGAAAGGAATTGCGAATTGCTTCTCCATTAACGATCAAGGGGTCGTATACTTCGGGAATCGACTAGTGGTTCCCAAAGTGCGAAACCTGAGGCGATTGATCCTTAAGGAGGCTCATGAATCTCCTCTCACCATTCATCCCGGTAGTACTAAGATGTATCAGGACCTACGCCAGAGGTTCTGGTGGACTAGGATGAAGAGAGAAATTGCTCAGTATATTGCAAATTGCGACGTCTGTCGTCGTGTAAAAGCAGAGCACCAACGGCCTGCTGGCACCCTTCAACCCTTAGCTATTCCTGAATGGAAATGGGATAAAATTGGTATGGATTTCATTACCGGTTTTCCCAGGACCAAGAGAGGGAATAATGCTATTTTCGTCGTGGTCGATCGTCTTTCCAAAGTAGCCCATTTCCTACTTGTTCGAGAGTGTATAACCGCTAGTCAGCTGGCAGATTTATACATCTCCCGAATAGTGTCCCTCCATGGTGTTCCTTTGGAAATTAACTCGGATCGAGGAAGTCTTTTCACCTCTCGATTTTGGGAAAGTTTCCAAAATGCTATGGGAACCCGTCTCTCCTTTAGCACCGCCTTCCACCCTCAGTCGAGCGGTCAAGTGGAACGCGTCAACCAGATTCTAGAAGACATGCTTCGAGCCTCTGTTATCTCATTCGGAATGGACTGGGAAAAGTGCCTTCCATTTGCCGAATTCGCTTACAACAACAGCTATCAATCTAGCTTGGGTAAAGCCCCTTTTGAAGTTCTCTATGGACGACGGTGTCGAACACCCCTTAACTGGTCAGAGACCGGGGAAAGACAATTCTTTGGCCCGGATATGATTCAGGAAGCAGAAGAACAAGTTCGTATCGTTCGTGAAAAGTTGAAAACAGCCCAATCTCGTCAAAA
>NC_041385.1:225489204-225530851 GCF_002162155.2 Triticum dicoccoides
CTCCGCCTCGACCTCCTCTTCCTCCCCACCGCTCCACGGGTCTCCGGAAGCCCTGCATCGCCGCCACGTCGCCGTTCCCCTCTTCGGGCTCCGACCACCGTCGCCGTCGATTCGCCGTCTCCAGCGCGTCCCCGAGCCCGCTTCGACGCCCACTGCAACCGCGGTGAGCTACGCCACTGTTTCCCCCTTTTTCTCCCCCCCGTTCCCTCACCGTAGCCTCCTCCCCACCACGGCCGAACCTCCGCCGTCGCCGAGCTCGCCGTCGACGCAGCTCCGGTGACCATTTGGTCACCCTGGCGAGTCCAACGAGTTCGTAAGGCTCCATAGAGCATCCCTAGCGCCTCGCTTCGCTCGCCTTCGAGCTCCAACCCCGTTTCCGTGCACGACCGAACTCCGGCGGCCGCAGCCGAGCTCGCCGCCGTCGACTCCGGCCACCTCAGGCCCGGCCACCACCACCATTCGACGCGCGGGAGCAAGGGCTCTCCAACGAGCCCAAGCACAGCCTCGCCCGTGCCCTGTAGCGCGATCCCGCATCACGCCGCCGTCTCGGACCTCGCCGGCGTCATGTCGCCGGTGGGGTTTGACTTGTCCGACCTGGGGTTTGACCCCCCCAGGGTCACTGACGCGTGGGCCCCGTCGGCCAGGTGGACATCATTAGCGCTAACCACTGTTAGTTAACCCCCTCACACTGACCAGTGGGCCCCAGCGCCACTAATTAGTAATTAGGATTAAACTAACTCTGTTTAACCCCCCTGTCACTGACGTGTGGGCCCCACACGTCAGGTTTGACCTCAGCCAGCCGCAGTTGACCACTGACGTCATGCTGACGTCATGCTGGCGCAATAATTATATTTCTGGATTTAAATTAAATCAGGAAATTCCAGAATATTATTTAAACTTCAAAAATTCATAACTTTTATTCTGTAACTCCAAATTGGACAAATTATATATGAAAAATGATCAGAAAAATCCAATCTATCCATCTGTACTATTTTCATGCATGATCAAACAAGTTAAATTGATGTTTCAAGCAGAACAAGGAAAAGCACTTTAAAAGGCCATATTTGAATTTGAAATTTGAATCCTTGATTCAAATTTGTTCAAACCCTTCTGGTTTTAGTTGCATTAGCCCAACACACTCATATTGCCATGTTTCATGCATGCATCATATTGTTGCACATTGTTTGGTGATGGTTGTGTATCGGTGTCCTTTGCGACAGGCTCTGCCTCCGAGGAGTACCGTGATTACCCTAACGAAGAACCGTATCAGTGCATCGAACCATCAGGCAAGCAACCAACCATTTGATCATATCGATACAATCCCATGTTCTCGCTCCTGCTCTCTTTTACTGCATTAAGACAACGCGTTTCAAACTGCTGTGTGCTACGGTAGTTGAACCCATTTCCTCTGCATGACCTGTCATTGCCACAGTAACTAGATGAAACCCACTAGCATGTGTAGGAGTTGATTGAGCCATATGTATGTGTTGTTCCTACCTTGCTATGCCTGCTATGCTTAGAGTCGGGTCAGGTCTGGTTCATCCGGGTGATGGGCTAGAGTGAAATGATTATGTCGGTAATGAGAGTGGTGTGGTGAACACGATTTGGTAAAGGTATCGATGAGAGGCCATGTAGGAGTACATGGTGGGTTGTTTCATTGAAGCCGACCTTAAGCACTGAGATCTGTATGTGTGATTTAAGAATCAGCTACTACCATGCATTGGGCCCGAAACCAATGGACCCTCTCGGCTTCTTATTCACCCTAGTTCTCCGTCCAGGAGTTGCAAGTAGTTTCTGGTGTTTGTAGCCTACTGGAGGCCGTGGACAGCGCTGACCGTAGGGGTGGGCTGTGATGCGGTAGGTACGTGGCACGGTGTACCGAATACCCGTTAGGTATCTCGGGAACCCTGTTCACATCGTTCGGGGCCGTATGGGAAACCTCGGCCGGACTCCCTGCGGATGGGACCTGGATAGGCGATAAACCTGGACTGGAGGCTTAGGTGATTAGGTAGGTCGTGGCCGACACCCACGTTGGGCTTCCGCTTGAAGGTTGCCGAGTACATGTCGTGTAAACGA
Source organism: Triticum dicoccoides (assembly GCF_002162155.2). Taxonomy (NCBI): domain Eukaryota; kingdom Viridiplantae; phylum Streptophyta; class Magnoliopsida; order Poales; family Poaceae; genus Triticum; species Triticum dicoccoides. The sequence continues at coordinate 225,491,281 of NC_041385.1, forward strand.
CGGTAAGTGGTGAGAGCGTGTATGAAGAAGTACACCCCTGCAGGGTTAACATGATCTATTCGAATAGCCGCGTCCGCGGTAAAGGACTACTTGGTTGCCTATACAGTTCATAGACAAGTAAACGGAAACTGCTAAAAGCCTCAAGATAAGTGTGAGTGCCGAGGATGGCTCTTCCGTAGGAAGACGGAGGTGGATCCTCGGTAGTGTATTGAAGTGGTGAGTAGTGGACTCGTGTGCGCAAAACCATTTCAAGTTGGAGTATCGTAGGATAGTCTAGCCAAGAGTCAAAGCTGGCTTGCTGCAATAACTCCACCAACCCTTCTTGATAATATGCATGTATATAGGATCTGATGTAAGTCTTGCTGAGTACCTTTGTACTCATGTTGCTATAATCTACATTTTACAGAAGACGCTGCAACCCCTTCTGATGGGTTCTATGTAGACGTTGACATCAACGAGTAGGCTAAAGACCCAGGTGGTGACCCTGAGCTTGTGAAGGACCTTGTAGTATAGCTAGGCTTCCCAAGCCTCTTTTATTTTACTAGTTGTCTGTACTCAGACAAGATACTTCCGCTGCTGGTTTGTATGACTGTATGACTTGTATGTTGGGTCGTGAGACCCGTACCTTGGTGTATGTTATGTATGGCTCCCTGAGCCTTAAATAAAGTACTTATGTCGTAGAGTCATGTTGTGATGCTTCGTTGTATTTGCACATATCAAGCATATTGTGTGCATGATTGAAATGCTTGGTATGTGTGGGATCTGACTATCTAGTTGTTTATCTTTAGTAGCCTCTCTTACCGGGAAATGTCTCCTAGTGTTACCGCTGAGCCATGGTAGCTTGCTACTGCTCTGGAACACTTAGGCTGGCCGGCATGTGTCCTTCTTCGTTCCTGTGTCTGTCCCTTCGGGGAAATGTCACGCTTTGAGTACCGGAGTCCTGTTAGCCCGCTACAGCCCGGTTTACTGGAGTCCTGCTAGCCCAGTGCTACAGCCCGGACCCACTTGCTGATGACCGACACGTTCGAAGCTGGGTCATGGATGCCTGTCCCTGTAAGTCTGTGCCACTTTGGGTTTACGACTAGTCATGTCAGCCCGGGCTCTTTATCATATGGATGCTAGCGACACTTTCATATACGCGAGCCAAAAAGCGCAAACGGTCCCGGGAAAAGGTAAGACGACACCCGTGGGGATACCGTGCGTGAGGCCGCAAAGTGATATGAGGTGTTACCAGCTAGATCGATGTGACATCGAGTCGGGGTCCTGACAGCGTTGGTAGCTTTAGTTGCATTAGCCCAACACACTCATATTGCCATGTTTCATGCATGCATCATATTGTTGCACATTGTTTGGTGATGCCTGTGTATCGTTATCCTTTACGACAGGATCTGTCCCCGAGGAGTACCGTGACTACCCTAACGAAGAACCGTATCCGTGCATCGAACCATCAGGCAAGCAACCAACCATTTGATCATATCGATACAATCCCATGTTCTCGCTCCTGCTCTCTTTTACTGCATTAAGACAACGCGATTCAAACTGCTGTGTGCTACGGTAGTTGAACCCATTTCCTCTGCATGACCTGTCATTGCCACAGTAACTAGATGAAACCCACTAGCGTGTGTAGGAGTTGATTGAGCCATATGTATGTGTTGTTCCTACCTTGCTATGCCTGCTATGCTTAGAGTCGTGTCAGGTCTGGTTCATCTGGGTGATGGGCTAGAGTGAAATGATTATGTCGGTAATGAGAGTGGTGTGGTGAACACGATTTGGTAAAGGTATCGATGAGAGGCCATGTAGGAGTACATGGTGGGTTGTTTCATTGAAGCCGACCTTAAGCACTGAGATCTGTATGTGTGATTTAAGAATCAGCTACTACCATGCATTGGGCCCGAAAGCAATGGACCCTCTCGGCTTCTTATTCACCCTAGTTCTCCGTCCAGGAGTTGCAAGTAGTTTCTGGTGTTTGTAGCCTACTGGAGGCCGTGGACAGCGCTGACCGTAGGGGTGGGCTGTGATGCGGTAGGTACGTGGCACGGTGTACCGAATACCCGTTAGGTATTTCGGGAACCCTGTTCACATCGTTCGGGGCCGTATGGGAAACCTCGGCCGGACTCCCTGCGGATGGAACCTGGATAGGCGATAAACCTGGACTGGAGGCTTAGGTGATTAGGTAGGTCGTGGCCGACACCCACGTTGGGCTTCCGCTTGAAGGTTGCCGAGTACATGTCGTGTAAACGACGGTAAGTGGTGGGAGCGTGTATGAAGGAGTACACCCCTGCAGGGTTAACATGATCTATTCGAATAGCCGCGTCCGCGGTAAAGGACTACTTGGTTGCCTATACAGTTCATAGACAAGTAAATGGAAACTGTTAAAAGCCTCAAGATAAGTGTGAGTGCCGAGGATGGCTCTTCCGTAGGAAGACGGAGGTGGATCCTCGGTAGTGTATTGAAGTGGTGAGTAGTGGACTCGTGTGCGCAAAACCATTTCAAGTTGGAGTATCGTAGGATAGTCTAGCCAAGAGTCAAAGCTGGCTTGCTGCAATAACTCCACCAACCCTTCTTGATAATATGCATGTATGTAGGATCTGATGTAAGTCTTGCTGAGTACCTTTGTACTCATGTTGCTATAATTACATTTTTACAGAAGACGCTGCAACCCCTTCTGATGGGTTCTATGTAGACGTTGACATCAACGAGTAGGCTAAAGACCCAGGTGGTGACCCTGAGCTTGTGAAGGACCTTGTAGTATAGCTAGGCTTTCCAAGCCTCCTTTATTTTACTAGTTGTCTGTACTCAGACAAGTTACTTCCGTTGCTGGTTTGTATGACTGTATGACTTGTATGTTGGGTCGTGAGACCCGTACCTTTGTGTATGTTATGTATGGCCCTCTGAGCCTTAAATAAAGTACTTGTGTCATAGAGTCATGTTGTGATGCTTCGTTGTATTTGCACATATCGAGCATATTGTGTGTATGATTGAAATGCTTGGTATGTGTGGGATCGGACTATCTAGTTGTTTATATTTAGTAGCCTCTCTTACCGGGAAATGTCTCCTAGTGTTACCGCTGAGCCATGGTAGCTTGCTACTGCTCTGGAACACTTAGGCTGGCCGGCATGTGTCCTTCTTCGTTCCTGTGTCTGTCCCTTCGGGGAAATGTCACGCTTTGAGTACCGGAGTCCTGTTAGCCCGCTACAGCCCGGTTTACCGGAGTCCTGCTAGCCCAGTGCTACAGCCCGGACCCATTTGCTGATGACCGACACGTTCGAAGCTGGGTCATGGATGCCTGTCCCTGTAAGTCTGTGCCACTTTGGGTTTACGACTAGTCATGTCAGCCCGGGCTCTTTATCATATGGATGCTAGCGACACTATCATATACGTGAGCCAAAATGCGCAAACGGTCCCGGGCAAAGGTAAGGCGACACCCGTGGGAATACCGTGCGTGAGGCCGCAAGGTGATATGAGGTGTTACCGGCTAGATCGATGTGACATCGAGTCGGGGTCCTGACATTTTCCACGTGTAAAATTCTCATTGGCGGACGGATCCACGCGTCAGCTCCGCGTTGGCACCGGTATCACTCATCCAACGGTTGAGATGGGCCTATGATATGTTGACACGTGGAACGGCCCAAAAGTGGCCCGCAAAGTTTAAATAGGCCGGCCCAACCGAAGGCCCATAAGATTTAGCGGACCATAATGGGCGAGCCCAGCTAAAGGCGCACAAAATTTAGTGGACCATAATGGGCCGGCCCAGCTAAAGGCCCACACGATTTTGCAGACCATAATGGGCTGGCCCAGCTAAAGGCCCACAAGATTTTGCGGACCACAATGGGCCGGCCCAGCTAAAGCCCCACAAGATTCTGCAGACCATAATGGGCCGGCCAGCTAAAGGCCCAACAACGGCCTGTCCTAAACTTTTCATCAACGCGGCCCATGGTCACTTCTGGCCCGTTAACAGTCCGCTAAGTAATTGGGCCGAATTACAGCCCGGTGTATTTCTGGCCTGTTAAAGGTCCGGCTTCATTCGGGCCCATTTACAAGCCATCAAAACTTTCGGCCCATAAACGACCGTGAAGGATTTGGGTCATATTCGGCCATGTCTGACATTCGGCCTGTTAGAGGCCCACTATAGATTTGGGCCACTTTCGGCCTGTTGTCATTTTCAGCCTGTTAACGCTGGACGTAAACCATGGGCCATATGTGGCCCAACGTCATATCGGGCCCATTAACGGCCAATATAAAAATGATGATAATCTAGCCCGACCGAAGTTCCGGTTTGTTAAAGGCCCGTGTATTAGGTCGGCGCATTTACGGCGCGTCCAAATTTCGGCCTATCAAAGATCCGCATCGTAAATGGGTCACCATTTCGGCCTGCTAAGTCCAGTGGGTTGTTTGGCACAATCAGGGCCCAATATCGCTTTCGGTCTATTAAAGGCCCATGTTTTTTATGGGCTCGAGATATTTACACCTGTAAACGGCCTATTTTTACCGAGGGCCCAAATTATGTTTAGGCCTATTAAAGGCTCACTATGGGCACAGGCCTACCAGAAAAATATGAAAGCTTATGCTGATTTAGGCCCAGATATTTTTAGTGGGCTACATGCCAATTTCGGTCCGTAATCGTTTTTAGCCCAATTGGAATGGGCCCGACGAATGTTGGCATGTTGGGCTCCTATGAAGCTTTCAGCCGAATACATTACTAAGATAAACCTACACTATACAAAAATAGCGTCGTAATTACTACAGCTTGTGGCAGCATCATAAATGTTGTATCACAACAAAATAAATTCCAACCATACAACAAAAGGCCTGTTGGCATAAAGTTTACAGTCCTTCCAGATAAAAGCACCATCAGATATATAGAAGCACAGATCATTTGACCTGAGTGCTAATGTTTCAGGCTGTAGAATCTGATGGAGAAGCACGATCTCCACCTTTTTTCCGCCATTGCTCTTGAACAACGAAGCGAATGTCTGATAGTCTGGTTTCAAAACCATTCATATCTTGACGACATTTCTCAACCACTATTCTTGTTTCCGAAACAACGTCCATTAGGGATTGGACTTGTGTCTGGAGCACAGATATATCACTCTATCTAGCAGGAAGATTTTGTTCAGTAGGCGATTTGGACAAGGTTACCTTGACAACCAACCCGGAATTACGCAGGAAGGTGCTTTTTGCACTTTTAGTAGAGAGATACTGACGCACTGCAGCAAGAGGTGACATTGTGCCTGTAGTAGCCTCGCCACCTTCAGGTGGTTGTGCCTGTTCAATCATTTGTTCCATAGCTTCCTGGAAGTTTGAACTTGTAGATTAGTGTACCAGATAAGTTACTAATGAGACAAAAACAAACAAGGTAGGTTAAACGTTTATACATAACTTATTTTGGTGAACTACTGTAATACATTAGCATGTATTGTAGTGCCAACTACTCCCTCTGTTCCTAAATATAAGTCTTTTTAGACATTTCAAATAGACTACAACATACGAATGTATGTAGACATATTTTAGAATGTAGATTCACTCATTTTGCTCCGTATGTAGTCATTTGTTGGAATATCTAGAAAGGCTTATATTTGGGAACGGAGGGAGTACACAATAAAATCACTTTAGGAACATATGTCCATGTAGCATGCCTACTGTATTGTCCATTTCCTCACATTCGTTGACATCTAAGGATAAAGAGACATGTTTTAAAGTAGGATGAACATAGTATGACATCATTCATATCATGGGCAAACAGATATAAAACAAACATGCTATTTTATCATTGTGTGCGCATGTGAACATAACAACTATATTACAGATCAAGACCAAAAGAATATCCTTCATCTCTTTTAAACCATGTAAGGTGAAATGATATGTTAAGACAACTGTGTATAAAAGTGAACAGAGTAACTGACATTGGCTGCAAACCAAGTAGTTAAATGAACACATCACAGTACCAATCAGTTCAAGGCAGGAGGAGTAAGGACTTACAACAGCGGCTTGAACTAGTGTGCTCATGCCCTACATTTTGCTGGTGTGGCAATCCTTGAAGATTTGCACTGCATTCGGTTCTGGTTCTTTTTGGTCCGCACGGGCTTTCCTCTGTATTTGGAACAAGTCAATATAGATTCGATAATATGGCACAAAAAAGAAGGAAGTAGAAGCTATTTACAAGAGCCTCGCAGTGTGCAATATAGCTACGAGATCCTGTTGTCTGTTGGAATTTCACTTTAGAATGGTTGGTTTTGTTCTTCAAACAGTTAGCCTAGAAGAAGATACACTTGTAAGGCACATACATAAATACATGTTCAATATGTGGTCTGATCAAATACATATAGCCTACCTGATACTTTGGATCAGACCAATGTTTAACGAGGGATGTCCAGTCTTCATCTGTAATATATTCCACTGGAGATGTTTGGGTGATTTCATTGTTAGCCTTGCCTTCAAAGTGAGATTTTCTAAGGTGGTACCGATACTGTCGTAGAGCAGACTGAAAAACATGAGTACATCCTTGTTTAGTTGCATCAACTTTTGGATCCAACTTGAGCCTCATCTGTTGAAAAAAGAATGTGAGTCTTATTGGGAGGAAGCTAGAAAGTATGGGACAAAGCAAGACAATATTACTAATTGCGATGAATAACATTACTTACTGATAAATGGTCAAGGAAGGTGTTAAACTAGGTATTGTCTTTCTCATTCCTGTATTGGATCCACGTTGGGAGGATACGTGCATGACACCTAACGGCAACGACTGCCTCTGATACTAACTTGGCTGACTCTGTAGCATCACGTGGCCTTTTTAAACTTGCCTCAAAATGGATCTCCATTCTTCCTCCTTTAGATTTTGTTAATCTGTCAAGCATTATCCCTGATGTCTATTTCCGCTTGCGTCGTGGTGCTAGTTCAACAACGAATATGGAAAGTGTTAGTGTACATCAAAGTGTGAAAGTACATATAAAAGAGCATGCAACTGCAACTTGACTCGGTCAGGTACCGTCTTGGTGTTGATGCTCATGAGGTTCATCTGATCTTGCCAAGTCCTGTTGTGTCAGCAGTGCTTCGGAAGTAGTGTTAGGTGTGAAGGCAGCTTGGGAACTGGCCAGTTCTGGAGCAAACGAACGAGTAACTGGTTGAGATGCTGGTACAGTTGAAGCGGATGTTGCAGCTGGTGGAGCAGGTGATACTGTGTTTGTAGATTTAGCCGGTGCACTTGGACCTTCTACTGCACTATAAGTACCAGCAGAATCTCGACGGCAGATCCTTTTCCGTTTCACCCGACGAGTAACAACACTCCCTGCTATATTATTTTCCTTGCTCTTTTTTGACTTTGCCATGTCAAGCTGTACCCACAACACAAAAGAATAAAATCACTCTTTAGAACTCATTGATGCATGATACAGACAAGCAATACTTTGATGTAAGACAACCATATGAGGATGGAATATGTAAGAAAAACAGGACAACATGACATATTCACAACTACGATGTGCAAACTAAGCAGAAGGATTTTCAAGAAAATAGAAGTAATGCAAGCTAGACACCATATGAAAGATGCAACCAATATTACTCTGCCAAGTTAAAAGTGTCTTGTCATAAGTGGCAATTCGAAAAATTACAAGCAGTACAACATAGAAATCAATGCAAGATGCAACCACTATCAAACTGCCATGTTAAAAGCGTCCAATCATGAGTGACTGATGCGGGATACACAACAGAGTACTTTGATGTAAGAACATGGTATGATAGATAGATGTAGTGTATTCTAGACACAGAAAGCCATGTCATATGCACATGTATAACGTATAAACTCAGCAGGTGCAATTTAATCAAAATAGAAGAAATACAGGCTAGACAACATATGCAACATGAAACCAATTATCACACTGTCAACTTAGAGCAAGCACCTGCGATGGTGGAGTACGGGAGATGAACTCATCATGTAGACTTGGGACTTCAACTTCATTAGCAGTAGTAGTGGCAAATCTAGAGAGTCTCTGTGTTGCGTCAGTGCAGAGGACCACCAACATCCCCTAACTTACTCTTTTCATTCCTATTTTCTGATATTGCCTTATGAAGTCAAAACCACAAGAAGATGAATAAAATTAGCTCTGCATAACTGGTTGATGCATGATACAGACGAACACTACTTTGATGTAAGGCAAGCACATGATAGGAGGATGGAATATATACAAAAAAGACATCATTTCATATTCACACGTATGATAGGAGGATGGAATATGTATGAAAAACCAGTAAGCGGAAGGCATTTCAACAAAATTAGAAGAAATGAAAGCTAGGCACCATATGAACATGCAACCAATATCACTCTATTAGGTAAAAAGTGTCTAGTCGTAAGTGCCATTTCAAGAAATTAGAAGTAGTACAAGCTAGAAGACAATGCAAGATGCAACCTACATCACAGTCCTAAGTTAAATGTGTCTTATGGGTAAGTGATCATTGCAGGTATAAGTTGTAAGCTACGCAGATGCAATTCTACATAATCAGAAGCAATACAAACTAGACATCATACGAAAAACGCAACCACGTATAACAGTTCCAAGTAAGAACAAGCACCTGTGATGGTGGAGTAGGGGAGATGTGCTCATCATGTACACGTATGTTCTAGAAACAGGAACACGTGTCATATTCACAGGCATTATGTGTAAAGTAAGCAGATGCAATTCAAGTTAGAAGCAATACAAGCTAGACATCATACGCAACATGCAACCACATATAATAGTGCCAAGTTAGAGCAAGCACCTGTGATGGTGGATTAGGGGAGATGTGCTCATCATCTACACAGCTACGTTGACTGTCCAGCCTTGTGTTGTCTTGCGAATCTTGTTGGGAGGATGACGGAGTAGAATCTGTAGAGACCCCCTGTTTGAGTTGCTCCGAAGGACCATCATCATGCACTGCCGGACTAATTTCCTTCAGCTGTAATGATTTTGCATTGTGAAGTCAAACCGATAAGAAAAAGGAATAAAATTCTCTCTTCAGGACTCATTCATGCATGATACTGACGAACACTACTCGGATGAAAGGAAACACATGATGTGAGGATGGAATATGTATGAAAAGCAGGATGGCGTGACATATTTCACACCTATGATGTGGTAACTAAGCAGAAGGCATTTCAACAAATTAGAAGCACTGCAAGCTAGACACCATATGAAAGATGCAACCAATATCACTCTGCCAAGTTCAAACTGTATGGCGTTTCAACAAATTAGAAGCAGTACATGCTAGAAATCATATGCAACACACAACCAATATCACAGTGGCGACTTAAAAGTGCCTTATCATAAGTGACTGATGTGGGATATGCAAGAATAGTAGTCTGATGTAGAAACAGGAACACATGTCATATTCACAGGCATTATGTGTAAAGTAAGCAGATGCAATTCAACAAAGTTAGAAGCAATACAAGCTAGACATCATACGCAACATGCAACCACATATAATAGTGCCAAGTTAGAGCAAGCACCTGTCATGGTGGAGTAGGGGAGATGTGCTCATCATCTACACAGCTACGTTGACTGTCTAGCCTTGCATTGTCTTGCGAATCTTGTTGGGAGGATGGCGGAGTAGAATCTGTAGAGAACCTCCATTTCAGTTGCTCGGAAGGACCACCATCATCCAATGCCTTGCCAATTTCCTTCAGCTTTATTGATTTTGCATTGTGAGGTCATACCGACAAGAAAAAGGAATATCATTCGCTCTTCAGAACTCATTCATGCATGATACTGACGAACACTACTTTCATGAAAGGCAAAGTCATGATACGAGGATGGAATATGTACAAAAAAATTGATGGCTTGACATATTCACACCTATGATGTGGTAACTAAGCAGAAGGCACTTTAGAAACACTGCAAGACACCATATGGAAGGTGCAATCAATATCACTTTGCCAAGTTAAAATTGTATCGTCATAGGTGGTGTTCATCAAACTAGAAGCAATACATGCTAGAAATCATATTCAAGACGCAAACCAATATCACACTGCCAACTTAAAGGTGTCCCATCATAAGTGACTGATGCAGGATACACAACAAGAGTAGTTTCATGTAAGAACATGGTGTGATAGACAGATATAGTATGTACCAAAAACAGGAAAGCGTGTCATATTCACATGTATCATGTGTAAGCTAAGCAGATGCAGTTTACACTAATTAGGAGCAATACGAGCTAGACACCATATGCAACATGCAACCAGATATCACACTGCCAAGTTAGAGCAAGCACCTTGGATGGTGGAGTAGGGGAGTGGAGACTTGGACCTTGTAATGCACTATCAGTACAAGGAGAATCGGTACAGATGCTCCGTTTACATTGCTGCAGAGGATCACCATCATCGCCTTCCTTACTCTTTTCCTTACTCTTTCTTGATTTTGCCTTGTCAAGTCAAACCCACAAGAAAAAGGAATAAAATTTGCTCTTCAGAACTCATTGATGCATGATACTGACGAGAACTACTTTCATGTAAGGCAACCGCATGATAGGAGGATGGAATATGTATGAAAAACAGGACGGTGTGACATATTGACATGTATGATGTATAAAGTGTAAACTAAGCACAAGGTGCTTGAACTTGTTAGGATCGATGCAAGCTAGAAACCATATGAAAGATGAAACCAATATCACTCTGCCAAATTAAAGGGTGCCCTAACAAATGTATTTGACCAAATTAGAAGCAATACATGGCAACAGGCTAGAAATAATATGCAATATGCAACGAATAAAGGTGACTCATCGTAAGTGATTGATGAAGGATACAGAAGAGAGATAGTTTCATGTAAGAACAAGGTTAACACATAGATGTAGTGTGTACCAAAAATAGGAAGGCATGTCATATTCACAGGTATAGTGTGTAAACTAAGAAGATGCAATTTACCCTAATTAGAAGCATTACAAGCTAGACACCGTATGCAACATGCAACCACATATCACACTGCGAAGTTAGAGCAAGCACCTGTGATGGTGGTGTAGGGGATGTGCGGTCTTCAGGTACAGAGCTACGTTCAATATCTTCATTTAGGCTTGCTGTTTCTTGAGAATCATGTGGAGAGGATGAAATTGCATTATTTATAAGAGTATGGCATCTCATCATAAGCGACAGATGCAGGATACACAAGAACAGTAGTTTGATCTAAGAACATGGTGTGATAGGCAGATGTAGTATGTACCAAAAACAGGAAGGCGTGTCATATTCACATGTATAATGTGTAAGCTAAGGAGATGCAAATTAACAAATTAGGAGCATTGATGAGGGATACACAAGAAAAGTAGTTTGATGTAAGAACATGGTTAATAGAAAGACGTAGTATGTACCAAAAACAAGAAGGCATGTCATATTCACAGGTATAATGTGTTAACTAAGCAGATGCAATTTACCCTAATTAGAAGCACTACAAGGTAGACACCATATGCAACATGCAACCACATATCACACTGCCAAGTAAGAGAAAGCACCTGCGATGGTGGTGTGGGGGAATTGCGGTGATCAACTAGAGAGCCACGTTGACTATCTTCATTTAGCATTGCTGTTTCTTGAGAATCATGTGGGGAGGATGACACTGCACTCTTTAAACGAGTAGGGCGTCTCACAGTAACCCACTCGGGTGACTGTCTCATCATAAGTGATTGACGAGGGATACAAAAGAGCATTAGTTTGATGTACGAACATGGTTAATAGACATATGTAGTATGTATCAAAAACAGGAAGGCATGTCATTATCAAAGGTATAATGTGTAAAGTAAGCAGATGCAATTTAACCAAATTGGAAGCAATACAAGCTAGACACCATATGCAACATGCAACCACATTTGACAGCGCGAAGTTAAAGCAAGCACCTGGGATGGTTGTGGGTGGAAATTGAGATCATCAACTGCAGAGCTACGTTTACTGTCTCCAACTGTTGACACTGCACCCATTAGAGCGCTGAAACGCTTAGTGCTTATCTTCGAATTACACTTGAGCGACTTCTGTCTTTTCTTTTCTGCATTCATCAACACTGCGTCAGAGTCTGAAATACCCATGCAGAAAAAAACAATAGTGTGAGTATGGGTGAAGTGTGTGCACAATTAGTATAGTGTAAAGGTAGTAGATAGCAGGTCGGTGAGAAATAAATGACGGGAGACATATGATAGCTCTACAACATGCATGGCGCACTAAATTACTACATGATTCTATGAAAATAATAGTCGACTAAAAGCAAATAGGTCAGTCCATTTTTTCTGCACCATCCGATGTACAAAGAACGGGCAGATCGCCTTCATCTACCTCCAGCCAATCAGCGTTGATGATCTTCCTCAAAACGCCAGCGACCACCGGCCCAGTATTCCTCCCCTGCCTGTGCCCTCCCCTCGACCTCACCGCACCACCGTGCTTGGCACCGCCCCCAGCCATCCATTCAAGCCCCGCCGACCTCTAGATCGGGTGCAAGCAGCTCCTGCGCCCCACACCCCTATGATAGACACCGATGCGCCGCTTCGTTGGGGAACAGGCGGACTAGGTGCTCCGCGCGCCTAAGCAGGTGCTGCTTCTTTTAATTGCGGTTCGACTGACCCTGAATTGAAATCCAGGTGGGCTAGTGACCTCTAGCAAAGGTGAAATAGTAAAAGGGAGGAAACCTTGTGCATTTAGTATCACGAAGAAGATGCAGTAAGAAGCGCTCAACTAGTTTCTTTCGTGGGATGAGTACGGTGTGAGCGGAGATGTAAGATTTGCACGAATAAGGGAAGAGGAGTACCTCTTTCTGCTGGCAGTGCTGTGTCCTCCTTCTGTTTTTCCGACGATCTTCTTTTTGTTCGCCGGAAACCAGAAGTTATGGAGGACGGTGCAGCCTTGGACGAACTCATGGCCAAGTTGTTGAGTGTGGTGCGGTGGCCGTCTGTCGGCGGCGGGGAAGCAGATCCGAGGCGGCGAACAACAGCATAGCGGGAACAGCTCTGGTGTGGTGGACGGTTGCTACAGTGGAGCCGCAGCAGTGAGGCGCAGGATGGCATGGTCAGAGTGGTTCTGGTACGGCGCACTTCGGCGTCGGTGTCGTGGAGGCAGCTCTGCCTCGGCTTCAGCTGCTAAGCCCTTGAGGGCGTTGCGGTTGCGGTTGCGTTGGATGACAACGTCGGGGTACAAGCTCCGGCGTGATGGAGGAGGGTGGTGGTGGATTGGCCGATATGGAGTGGAGGACGGAGGAGGCTAGGGTTTCGCGGCTGGTGGAGAGGGCGTTTTCGCACCCATGGAGTATGAATGGGGAAACGGAGGGAGGCGGGGAACTAAGGGGGAAAATGTTTCGGTTTGAGACGCGCTTGTTTGAAATTTGGGGAAAGTTACAAACTTTGCCCCCATCTAAAATTTCAGACATATTGCGGGTTGGGACTAGGACAGTCATGTTAGGTGTCCCAAATGTGGGCGGGATAGGTTTCAGCCGAGCGCATGGGTGTTTAGGCGCCCACAGCGTATGAATGCTTCTCGGATGCGGTTGAGACTAGAGTCTTGGTGAAGTTACAAACCTACCCCGGTTTAGACCTTTGGACATCGGGCCGATAGGCTACACGGGGCAGAGTCAGGACAGTAATTTCCTACCACCAAACATTAGTCTTGCGCAGTTTCGGGTCACCAAAGGCCTATTTTGCGCTTCGTTCAATATTTGGGAGTAGAAGCATGAACATTTTCGGTTCTCTTGAATTGAACTTTCAAGATTTTTCAAACTTCACAAATCTTTACTCTTGAAAATCCTAAAGCTACGATTATTTTGGAATGGAGGGGGTACATTTGAATATATATTGTACATGAGTATATATTAAAAAATATGCAACTTACCTCAGTTCATGCATGGTTCCAGATATAATCTCCTTGGTTGCAAAAAAAAGTTAGATATGCATATGAATATATATAGCATGTTCAAACTCACAACAAAGATTGATGCCCCCTTTTACATCTGATTTACAAATGCCATTATCTCGGGTTCAAATAGATGAATGCACTTCCTATGAATTCGAATCTTCAAAACCCCCTTTATGTTGAATTCGACATGTATTCTATTTCGTAGCTAGCAATTTGGAATGTATCCATGCAAGTGACAAATGTGTAAAGTGCTTCACACTAACAACATGGAGTGCACTAATTAATGTTTATATATGAATTGCAAAAGCATCCATTGCCTGTATTTCAAACCGCTCTCAGTCTATGGATAGATAATATGAAATAAACACATGCACATGCTAGAATTCAATAGAGTATGGGTGTCTGATAGACCGATTTTCGTCCATAAGCAATTTGCAAAATTCATGATCACATCCAAAAATAATAATGCCATTAATATTTTAATTTAATGCGTAGAACCGCCTTTTACACGTAGATGCACTATGCCTTGCCCCGTTCTCACAAACGCGTTATATATCTCTCTATCTAACACATAAGTGCACACACTTTATATGCATCGGCATCTCTCTTTCACACATGCTCACAATCTCTCTCAGGGTGTCGGGGTGTCTCACGCACATGCTCTCTCTGTTTGTCTCTCTCTCTTTCTGACTACTATGTACCACTCTCTTCACTAATCTCAGTTGGAAAACACTATTTCTCTCACATGCATATATACACACGCACGGTCTCTACTAGCCCTCTATACGCACATATATGTGCCTACGTGTCTCCCGCACACACATTATCTTTAGGCCTCTCTCGCACACATTGCCCCCCCGACACACCTCTCTCTTAGTAGTTGGCAGATATGATTTCATCATATCATTCGGTAGGATATCCCTGGCTGTTAGGCTGGATGGTAATACGAGGCAAAGTTTTACCCTAGTTCGGATCGGACCCTTGCAGTTGAAGAAAGAGCCTACTCCTGGTACCGTATATTAGTGATAGGGGTGTGTAAAAAGTACACGTGAATACCAGGCATTGTGCGTGTGTGTATACTATCGACGAACTAGCCCCCGAGCTTGTATAACATACTAAGGGCCTAGGGTTACAAATCATATATAGTCGGCTTATCACCAGTGGGGATAGAGTCCTCCGTGACTCTAGTAGCTTCGTGTTGTACGCCGAGTCCTCCACATGGGTCTTCGTATAACACGTCTCGGTCCAACCTATATGTGGCGCAGGATGGAACCAACCCATGAGTCTTCATGTTGACCCACCACAACTAGAAATGATGTGCCCACCACACCACACACGCAAACGGCCACTAAGAAAATAAGCATATACAATAGTACAACGGTATCTAGCTCACGATACGTCTCCATATTTTGTTGATGACACTGACAGACTTTGCATTTGATGCGTGCTTCGTATTTTGTTGACAACACTTACGATCATTGTATTGAAGCGAAAGCACGATATGGTCACTAGACTTCAGAATAAGCTCATCACGGTCACCACATATATTTTGTCGTGCTAACCAACATGTGGTTGGATGGTTAGGAGGACAGTGGTTTCTCGAGCCCACTAAGGTTAAAGTCGTAGTGCTCGCATTTATCTTGTGTTAATTTCAGTATTTTCTGGCGATGTACGTTCAGTGGGAGGAGACGTTCCACTCGACTACGAGGCACCTATGGTGACTTCATAAAATCTCAAGATCATATATGCTAGCCCACTCTCTTGAAGGTGCTCATAGGGGTAGGGTTCGCGTGTGTGCGCTTATAGCGGTGAGTGCTTGCGCGTATATATGAGCCCTTGCGTCTGTACCGTGTTAAACAAATACATGTCATGATTATACGGTCACTGGCTCACTCGTACAACTCCGTATTTTGTTGATGACACAATCAATTGACCAGTCAAACGTTCCATGTGGCAAAACTAGTGTTGCACCGTCGGGGCGCGTAACCGTGGGGCCCACCTGTCAGCCCGTATATGAAATAAAGAAATGGTAGTTTGAGTCTGTACTGTGTTAATAAAATAGGAGTACATTTTAGGGTGATCATACGGTCACTGGATCACCATACAGCTCTGTAGTTTGTTGATAACACGATCAATTGACCAGTCAAACGATCCACATTCAGCAGCACACATTACTATAGGGCCCACCCATCAACGCGTATATGAACGATAGAAATGGTAATAAATTAGTGGTCATTGGGTATTCGAAGTCGTGAGACCTCTGGTTGGCAGTCACTGGTGGTTGGGGGGCGTTCATTGGGCGGTGGGGTGGGGATCACCGGAGAAAAAGCTCGGCACGGGGGAGGGGGGGCTAGAGGACCGACGGTTGGGACTGGTTTCGAGGAGGGCGGGCCGGCGTGGCGGCACGGGCCAAACGCGGGCAGCGGGGGCTGGCGGTTTGGCCAGTGGTGGCTGGCGGCTCAGGGGGGTGGAGTTTGATGATAAATTGGAGGCCCTTGATTTCGTATCCAACGGCTGGAAAATCTAATGACCAGAGATGAAGAAGTTAGTCGACTGACGTGTAGCCTCACCCCACACGTACACATGCATGCACGCAAGACACGCACGCATGCAGGCATGCAACACTAACACGTATACATAACATACACACGCACGCATGCTGTCGTGCAACACTGACACATACACATGCACTCACAACACACGCACGTACGCACCCATGCATGCAACACTAAAATGTACCCTTGCACACACGCAACACTCGCAGGCCTGCATGCACACAGCACACGACGCAAGACACATGCTCAACCTATACGTGCATGCACCCTTTGTTAAGGACATGGATTGTTAAGGGTATTAATCATTCTTATTCGTGATAAGCAGAACATTGATGTTTGCAGCGGTCTTTATGAATCACAACGTATCGAACGGGCTATCAACATAGTAGGCTTATCTACATGAAAAAGATGATGTCACAATCAATGAACAATCATCGGTTTATGAAATGCCCGCTTTTGACCACCCTGGCCCACCAAAGGTTCCTCCATTGTGCGCTGCCTGCGTTGGGTCACTGACATGCAGGCCATGCACCCAAAGAGCCCACACGTCAGTGGAAGAACAACGCGGTGTCCTAGGCCAGAGTCGAGGGCGCCACTCGCTGCATGCCCGGCTGAACACGCCTCCGTGCCACATTCAAATGCCTCCATGAAACCCGCCTGTGTGGAAGCCGAGAAACCCACTCTGGACACACGTCTGTTCATGATCGGGCCGGCGTTAAACGCAATGCCAGCCGAGCTCCTCCCGTCCGCCGTCTATTTAATCTCCTATTTAAACGTGGCCAAACGCTGGCCAAGAATCGCACACCTCCACCGCTCCCCTATCTCCTCCACCATTTTGTCCACTCTTACAATGGCTTACGAAGAGTAGTTATTCCGCATCCAAGCCGGCTGGGTAGCCCGCCGGATACGAGCTATGTAGCTCACTGATCCACCTCCCTCCCCTCGCCCGACGGAGCTAGTTGCCGCCCTAAGCCGGCGCGCGGTTCAGCAACTCGCCGCTCCAGGCCAGCTCGACGAGGAGCGGCGCACAGGCGTCATTGCTGCCATCCACGCCGCTGCCTCGTACCGCGTCTCCCGTTTCTATGGCCGAGACTCCCATGCCGGCGGCTCCTCCATGCAAGCAGCGACAGAAGTCGGGTGCGCGGAGAGCGACGAGTCGGTGGCCAGCGCCTCCGCGTCCGCCGCCATCATCGAGGAGAAGTAGAATACGGGAGGCCGCCGCTGCTTGGGTCCCATCAAGGCCATCGCGGAGGTGACGCCGGCGTACACAGCAGGTGTCTTGCCAGATCCTTTTTTGTGAGGACCTTCGTCGACCCCGCATGGGCTCCACGGAAGAGGGGAATGTTAGGATGAACTCGAGCCGGTGCCGGCCATGGCGAAGTAGTAGCAGGTGATGAATTCGAACCGGTGCCGGCCACCATGATCTTCGACACCATCCAATGATATCAGTTGGGCAGTGGAGAAGCGAGCCATCCTTTGCGCTGAAGTATATATCTCCAGGGCTCTCAGCAGTCCGGTGATCGTGCTGCCGGACATGAGGAACACAAATCGATCGGCGGGCGACCATTTAGGCCAGGTATTATATACCTATGTTGTCTAGAACTAGCACCGCATAGTTCATTTGAATGTAATGAAATCAGTCATCTTTGTATGAAAATCCGGTATTTTGTATTATTTCCGTCGTTGTTTATATGAAATATCAGTTTGTCTACGTGTTTGCGTGAATTTCGTCCGGTTGGTTGAGTTGCTGTCATAATGTGTGCGGCTACGGTTAGATGGCATAATTTGCGGGTCGCCGGTCGGTCTGCGGGCGGCTCAGGCGGCGTTGTGGGACAAATAAACACAGCTCGTGCGAGCTCGTCTCCAACGTGCGCGCTGGAGGATGCATGACAGCATGAGCACCCGAGCCATTCCTCGTTCATCGGTGGCAAAGGCACCGGTGGACAAAAGGGTCGCCAATATTTTGGCTACCCCGAGCAAAATCCAAACAGCCCCTCCCGACAGATTCAAATCCCTCGTTCGCCGTGGAATTTTGCCATGTGTTGTTTTCATGGACTAGCAAGATGCCCGTGCATTGCACGGAACATCAAGATGCATTTTTTTACAAACTCCCGCATGCATGCAAGGGATAATTAATGTCCTGCTTTGCTAGTACCACGAGGCAAACACCATTAATATTGCATCGATTAGTGTTAGTGGCCTTGTATATCTGCAAACTGTAATTTTGATAGTGACCCCTTGTATATAAAAATGGAGGGAGAAAGATGAGAGATAAGGTGAGGAGGAGTGGGACGTGGTGGTGACTGGTCGTCGGACTGTGCGGAGGCATAGGGATGGACGGCGCATTATGTCTAGGTTTGTGTCTCTCTCACACACACCCACGTAGGTGGGGGACGTGCACGAAGAGAAGAGGTGCACGCACGGCGCACGTACTCCCGTCTCTTTCCCAACCACACCCGCGCGGGTACACGGTGGAGCTCATTTCTGTACGAAAAAGGCAGCCCACGTGGTAATTTGGCATGTGTACTGGTTGTCCACTTGGTGGAGGGAGGATCGTCTACCACGGGTGAACAAACAAATTGCAACTTGACGTGTAATGTTAAAAAAAGAGGCAAACCATGTGGGGCCTACCTTAGAGGCAAGGCTCTATACGCTGGAGTACTTTTGATGTGTCACGTCAACTCGCAGAACGAGGAGAAGCTTGCTTAGTACACCGTCTCCCCCGCCCACGGGCGCGGTGGCTCGCAGGATGAGGTGAAGCTTGCTTACGAGTAGTAGTAGTAGTAGTAGTAGTCCTACTACTATACGCCTTACGCCTGCTCCCTCGCCCATGCGCGCGGTGGCTCGCAGCACGAGGAGAAAATTTACTACTCCCTCTGTTTACTCCTCGTCCCTACTACGTACCTTGGTTAGTACTCCCTCCATTTACTTATACAAGGCCACTATAAAAAATACATTTTGCATCTATACAAGGCCACAAATAGTAATCGAGACAAAAGTTACTACTCCCTCCTTTCCAGTTTATGGCTCAATTTCAAAATCTCTCCAACCAAGGTAGACGGTGAGTGGTCGAATTAATTTTGTAGTTTGCACAAGTAATTAGTACACTCGTTTTTCTCAAGAAGTTATGTTTACCGAGGCATTAATTAGAATGAATGCATGAATGACCACTAAATTTCCATGAACTTGTACATGCATTGGTTAGTTTCCTCTTGACACTGCTTGCGTCGGGTGATCTAACGTACCTCGAAATCCAACATGTAATGGTACTACTACTAGTATAGTAGAATTGAGACTTATCAAACGGAAAAACGAATGTTTTTTAGATGAGCCCTATAAACCCTAGTGGGTACGTCCTCCGTAAAAACAGATTTTTCCAAAACTAAGTCGCTCCCTTTCATGAATTCTGTATTATACTCCTGTGTCGACGCTCCCTTTCATGAATTTTGTACTTCCTGTCGCCGACATGTGGGACATATAGCAACCGGGTCGACGTGTCAAGCACCAAATAACAGTGCAGAACAGCAGGGGGACGCACCCCACTCGTACCGACCTAGTAGTAGTAATGAGCAATGAGACGTCAAATCACAATGCCGCACCTTCCCAGACGGACGAAGCAACCGTTATTTCACACTTCGGTTCGCCATCATCTCAAACCACGTAGCATTGCTTCTGCCTCAAGAGGGACACGCGCATCGCCTTGGTACAACATGACATGTGGGACCGCATAACAGGCCATGCTCCCCTGCCGATCGCTCGGTAAAATCACCTCATTTTTACTATACTTCCTCCGTATCGGTTTACTACATGGCATGCACATTGTTCTAGGTTGAGAATTCAACTGGCTATATATATAATGAACAGTACTCTAGCCTTTTAAAAAATGTATACTTTTGTACAGTAGTACTATCGATGGATTGCGCCATGGAGCAAAAATTGAAATTAAAAAAAAGGTGGTACATATAGAGAGCACTCGTCGCCAAATTATGCATATAGTACTATTAAAAAAGCTAGTACGTGCTTAATTGGGGTGCTAAATTCTATTAAAGAAATACTAGTAGTATGTACATACTGAAGAGTTAAAGTAATGGGAAGAAACATAACATAGTTCTGCTGGGGGCTCAGCACAACACACCCCTCAAATTAAAGTAAGCACACCTGAAATTAAACTACGCAACTAATCCGGTATACACTGCATTAGAAGTTTAGAACCACCGTGAGCAATGACGCTGCCACCTTACTCGGACTCCTCGTTCACGTCCTCGACTTCGTCCTTGTTCCTCTTCCTCTTGGCCGATACTTCTGTGCTTGAACCGCACACTTAGCTGTTGCTCTTCATCCAACCCTTGTAGATATTGAAACAAAGGTAGCCATCCATTGCAACTTAGTGGATGTGGTCTATATCTAGTACATTTTGCTGCCATGCATGACAATGAAACGTGTAATGAGGTTTCTCCAGTTTACGGTACGAAGGATGAACCATGGCTCCTACCAGGGTCAGCATTGAAGGTTGATGAGAGGGCAGCAGCCAATCCTTCTGGAGGTCGAAGGGGTTTCCTACAACGAGGCCTATCCGACCCAGGACTTCTTTGTCGTTTTTAAAGTCTACAGTAACGAATTTCACTGTTTTGTCCTTGAGGAAGTTCTTAAAATCTTGGCACTCAACGTCGGCACGGCATACGTGGTAGACCAAGCAAACATTATGTACGCAAACCTGGATCACGGCGGGCTTCTTCCCCTCTTCATCCTAGATCCTTCTCTCGTCCCAGAACTGTGGTGTACTCAACATCTAGCCCAGCGACCCACTCATCATCTGAGTTTTCGAACATGTGTCTGAAGCGAGAAAGGCATCCTTTGACCGTCGCGGAAGAACGGGTGTAGATGACGTCGAACTCATCGCCAGTGATGGTTCTAACCTTGTACTCATCGCTGATCATGGAGATTTGGGACGCCATGGATTTGGGAGGAGGGTTAGGATTAGTGAACTGCCGTAATGTGAATGGACAGGACGATTAGGGGCGAACCGCTGTAGTATTGAAGGACGTGCGGGGACGAGTAGGAGCGAACTGTCAGCGTGCGAACGACAGGGTAGTGGCTTTCCATTCTCCCATGATACGGGCTTCCAAGAGCCCTTGGATATGAGATCGAACGGTTGCATGGCGTGATTCTAGACCTATGGGTGAATATCCTATCCCGGAGGGTTATTCTGCAAATATTCAGCAACTTAGCATGCGACCATTTAATATCAGATCCAAGGGCTGCCAGCAGCCTGTATCATGGTCGCGCCTACCACGACCGTCGCGTCTCTCGCGCGGTCGCGCCCTTGGAGATTTAACACGGTGCGTTAGGCTATCTGATGTTGGCATGTCATACATAATCATCACTTAGTCACTCATACTACAACAAGGTTGGCTATAAGGTTGGCTATAAGTGTATTTTTTTACTTCTCTCTATCTCTTTCTTCGTACTCCCTCCGTCCCATAATATAAGAATGTTTTTGACACTAGTGTAGTGCCAAAACGTTCTTATATTAGACATGGGGAGTACTAGTATTTATTGCATTTGCCAAGGAGTGACCTCTTCCAATGAAATGGTGTTACTAAGTTTGCTTCATTTAATTAGCTATAGACTCAAAATTGTCTTTTCACCTAGGTACACGCGCTTAGCACCGTTTCTTCCTTGGGTCACCAAACTAGTCTCTCTCTTCTTGATCAACTTGCCACATCAGACTTTATGCCTATGTGGCAAGCTTAGCACCTACAGGAGCAAGTAAAAGCAAGTATAATAGTGCGGTTTACATGGCATTTTTGCATATGTGGAGGAAAGAGAGGCAAGGAAAAAGTGGAGAAGTGGGCTCCCATGCAAGAGCCAGCCTCTACTACATGGTGGAGCATTGGGAGACGCACCTGTATGGAGGTGGTCAGGAATCGGGAGACTCACGCCAGTCGTAGCGCCGCAGTTAAAATGATAATGGCAAGTCAAATCACGGGGCCCCACCTGTCCAGCAGTAACTCGCTGTCAAATCACACAACCCTACATTTGCAGCAGCCTACTCCCTCGTCTTCTCACGTCTCTGTCGAACCGACTAGGCGGAACTGCGGCGCCTACCGCACAGGAAAAGCCCCGCCCTCGAATTTTAAATATAACTACATCCGCTTAAGAATCCAATGACATACTTTTTGTGACATAGTAACTCATATTTAGTTAGTCAAATGGATGACCTAGAACTACGTGTATGCCCTATAAACCGAGACGCCTAAAAATAAGAAACCGAGACGGAGAGGGTAGTTCAGCACATATCTTTTTAGGTTAGTATAGTCGGGATTCACCAAGGAGCAAAACCAAGTGGTAGGCTGCTCCTGTCGTGTTGGCGTAGCAACTCAAGCAGGGTCAGTCTGCACACGAAATGGTGACACACTTAACAGGACCCCTTTGGCCGACATGTGGCTCATCCACCGTCTTGTTCCACATGCAATGCACCAAATTACAGTTCGGAGCAGCGGTTGGAATTGGAGGCAGCCCGGTCGTAGAGCCGCAGTAGTAGAAAATGACCAATGATGGGTCAAATCACAAAGCCCCACCATTCCCGCATTAATCTGGACGGACGAAGCAACCATCATTTCACTCTAGGGCGCAAGAGCATAAAGAAAAGACAAAACAATGATGTGTGTGGAAGGTACCTAGGGCACCCTAGGGTAGGGGTCTCCACTATAGATCCTTTTTTTAAGCGCCTCCACTACAAATCGGCTTCTCCCTCGTCCTCTTGAAGAAAACCGATGATGAGTGCAGCTGTAGGGTTTGTAGGAGTACTACGGCGTGCGGGGCCATGTCGTAGTAAACGGTTCGAGTCGACGCCTTAAATATGTGTGGGCCTCTTGGTTTTACGGGAATGAGGCATCATTTTGGGTTCGGGGACTAGTGGAAATATAGTACGTACAAAAAATTGTGTACGTAGGTTCGACCGAAAGGCAATAATGCATGGGCCCAACATTTTGATATACCCAGGGCCGCGTGAAATTTGCTACTCTACTCAAAACTAGAAAGGTACGCATGTATTGAACGCATGATATTCCGAAACCAAATTATGAATAAATACACACTATAGCATGTAAATATTTGAGTCATATATGCATGATGTAGATGTTCTTTAGTTCTTATAGTTCATTTCATTCAAAATCAATCAATTTTATAAAAATGTTAAGATTCATGGGGTTGTGCATTGTAAATCATAAAGTAAAAAAAATAATGGCAATTCATTTAGAAAAAAATAATCAATTATGATACAAAAGATTCTAGAACAAAGGAGAAGTGCTTGTGTTTTGAGGTTTGTGCATTATGCTTAAGTTCAACCATGGAGTCTTCTAAATTGTACATGTGGCAGATCTGGTGGAATGTTGATGATATCCAACGGCCAGTAGTGCTCGGATTTGCCTATCTCTACACTGTCGGATTAGCTTCATCCATCGACCATCTTTCAAAGTTATTGGCACACTATATAGTTCTTGTGCCATAGTTGCATGTTTAGGAAAAAAGCTACTAGTGGGTTGTACTATCTATTTAGGAATATAAGATGTATACATGGAAGTTGTAGGGAAAGAGATGACATGGAACATCTCAATTCCTATGAGTAGGGATTGGAAAAGAGATGTCATTTGGTTCACATCATAGGAACTTTTCTATTGAATCGAGATATGACATGTATCTCAATTCCTATGAGGAGGGATTAGAAAAGAGATGTAATTTGTTCATATCATAGGAACTTTTCTATTGAATATACGTTAATGTTTATTTTCCTTTGAAATTAAGGGAGTATAGGAAAACATTCATATGAACCAAGTGGCTCTAAAGCTATAGAAATGATCTCATGTTTATTTCCTTTGAAATGTGGAGTATATGAATCTATTCTTATGAACCAATTGGCTCAAAAGGAAAAAATCCTATAAAAATTTTATCATATAGAGTTCCTATGATATTCCTCGACACTAAAGGATGGTTGAAATTGCTGCGGGTGATACGATGGTCTTTCTTTGTAGACTCCTCACCCATCTTTATAGTTACCTCTCGAAGATGAATGAAATTATATATACAGGGTATTCTACATGTGCAATTTGGTACACGACAACTCGGTAAAAGTTTGCGAGGTTCGAATTTTCAATAAAGCTATATGCACTGCATTTCGGAACGGATGGAGCATACAGCAGTTTCTAACACTCACGTGGAAGATTTGTGTGTAGGAGGAGTTGCTGTTCTGTTAAATGACATGGCAAAACTGACACTGTCGGATGCCGATCTAACGGTTCTTACGACGTTCGTCAGGAAAAGGCTTGTGGCGAACGTTTGTCGGATAATGATTTACGGACACATGCATTGCATTGATACATGCCCCCCTCTCTCTCACGCACACGCACCCTCATGAGTCACAACTCTCCCGAGTCCTCTCGCAGACTCGCACGTCGCACCCACCATCTATCTGCAGGCAGACGTCATGCACATATGTGCTCTTCACACCCTACCCTCAGAACTTCTAAAAAACAAAAGACGGCGCGCACATTTTATTTTAGCTCACACGTCACACACTTATACTATTACTCTTGCGGCGAACGTTCTTTGGGCATAGTATATTGTACTCTCACGAAGAGAAGCGATGCACGCATGCACTAGTTCTCTCACACCCACTCGCGGGTACACATAGGAGCGCATTTTTTTGAAGCTGGTACAACAAAATCACTCCACTATATATAAAAGCAGGAGCCTTAGCGCTTGCTTTACTAGGGTTCCTCTCATTCACTCTCTCACGCTCTCCAGATCTAAGCAAGACATAGGTGGCCACACTCTCTTTCAGCTCACGGCTGGTCACAAATCCGGCCTGACAACCTCGACCGGGGTAGGGGTGTAGGTGCATCGTTCACGCTGTCGTCGGCGGCGAGGGAGGAGACCAACGGCTGCCTGCGCGTCCCGATCGGTGGCCGTGTCGTTCTCTCCGAGAGAGCGCCGGCTCGGGAGGGCCTCCGACCCCTTCTTCCTCCTTGCGGTATTGTGGCCAAGATGCGGCCTCCCTACGCCGTCTTTGCCACATGCCGACGACCCTCAGGTATATATTCCTTCGAAACCTGCCTTGCTCTACTGCCCCAGCTCCCTTCGTGTGGATCCTTTTCTACTTCCATCCGCTGTTCCAAAGCCACCTAGACTAATACAATTATTAGAGGTAAATCTAGTTCATACAGTCGACTCTAAGCGTTGGTTCAAACAGGGAAGAAAGTGGGAAAGTTGTAGCATGAATCTAGGACTTGGTTCTAAGAGGAAACGGGGGAAAGTAGTAGATACCTGCCGGCCCTACGCCCATATCGCTACCGTTAATGTAAAATCACATGAAGCATTAAGCAATGCCACCTAATGTCACCATAAGTAATGGTCTAGTGCCGTCGATAAATTGAAGCAATGCCACCACCATTTTATGATGTGCTTCCGTCTTGCTTTATTTCCCATGAATTGTGTTTTTGCAGTTACACTTAAATCTCACACCGCTAAAATTGCTTCATCCCAGTGGAACTGCACAAATTTGATTGCACATTTACTAACCATGTGCTACTCTCATGACAGTAATACTAATGATATTGTTCCGCATGTTAATCTAGTGGCATTGTTGATGTGATGTGATGCTACTTACTTAAGGACTCTTGATACTGTCAATCTAGTGCCAATTATAACACAATAGATGCCGCTATTAATCATACGCCACTGCAGATATCTGTCACTGTTTAAATAACCATATTTCGTATTTGCGCAAACAGGGATGTCTGTCTCCATATCATTTCGGGATGTCTGTCTCCGTATCATTTCTATCCGCGCAATCGAAAGCACACACCTCAGTTTTAGTACAACTGCGCAAAATGAGATGGCTATCCCTTGTTGCCGTCGTCTAACCTCCCGTCTTCAATGTGACGCCCGGATAATTAAGCTACAGTGAACCTCTGCTAATGATGCCACGTCACCTCCGTTACTGTTACTAATCCCGCGTTAGTTCAAAACTGATTCAAATCCAAATTCAAGAACAAGTCAAACAATTAAAGTTTTCAAAAGTCAAAACTAAAATGTTCTTATTGTGAAAAATAATTCATAAGATATATTGGTGGAGAAACCAAGTCTTTATAAAATGTTTAAATGCACTAAACTAATTAAATCAGTAGCTAAAACCATTAATTAAATACCTTTTATATTTTGTAAAGTAATAAACTATATTATTCAAGGATGAAACTTTTGTGGTTGTGACATAATTTGTAACATAAATTTAGGTGCCATTTTGGTATTTTATTAAAACTAAAATAACTAGGAACTAAAAGAAAGCAGAAAAGAATGATTAAAAAGATAAACAAAACAAAAGCAAACAGAAAAAAATATAGAAGAAAGGCCCCCTGGGCCTTGGCCCAGCAGGCCACCAGGCCACCTGCCCCCCCCCCACCTGGCCCAACCAGCCACCCACTCCCCCTCACTCGCTTATCCACCCACACCCCCGAAACCCTAGCCCACAACCGCACACCCCCACTCCTCCCCCACGTCTCTCTTCCCCTCCCCGATCCAGATCGGGATCGGGGGAAGGAACCCCCACGGCGCCCGTGTGACGCCCCCGATTTAATCATACATGCAAACGTGTACGATCAAGATCAGGGACTCACGGGAAGATATCACAACACAACTCTAAAAATAAAATAAGTCATACAAGCATCATAATACAAGCCAGGGGCCTCGAGGGCTCGAATACAAGTGCTCGATCATAGACAAGTCAGCGGAAGCAACAATATCTGAGTACAGACATAAGTTAAACAAGTTTGCCTTAAGAAGGCTAGCACAAACTGGGATACAGATCGAAAGAGGTGCATGCCTCCTGCCTGGGATCCTCCTAACTACTCCTGGTCGTCGTCAGCAGGCTGCACGTAGTAGTAGGCACCTCCAGCGTAGTAGGAGTCATCGTCGACGGTGGCGTCTGGCTCCTAGACTCCAGCATCTGATTGCGACAAGCAGAAAGAAAGGAAAGGGGGAAAAGGGGGGAGAAAGGAACCGTGAGTATTCATCCAAAGTACTCGCAAGCAAGGAGCTACACTACATATGCATGGGTATATGTGTAAAGGGCCATATCAGTGGACTGAACTGCAGGATGCCAGAATAAGAGGGGGATAACTAATCTTGTCGAACACTACGCTTCTGGCAGCCTCCGTCTTGCAGCATGTAGAAGAGAGTAGACTGAAGTCCTCCAAGTAGCATCGCATAGCATAATCCTACCCGGCGAACCTCCCCTCGTCTCCCTATGGAAAAGCGATCACCGGGTTGTCTGTGGAACTTGTCTAGGTGTGTTTTATTAAGTATCCGGCTCTAGTTGTCATAAGGTCAAGGTACAACTCCGGGTCGTCCTTTTACCGAGGGACACGGCTATTCCAATAGATAAACTTCCCTGCAGGGGTGCACCACATAACCCAACACGCTCAATCCCATTTGGCCGGACAGACTTTCCTGGGTCATGCCCAGCCTCGGAAGATCAACACGTCGCAGCCCCACCTAGGCACAACAGAGAGGTCAGCACGCCGGTCTAAATCCTACGCGCGCATGGGTCTGGGCCCATCGCCCATTGCACACCTGCACGTTGCGTACGCGGCCGGAAGCAGACCTAGCCCCCTTAATACAAGAGCAGGCTTACGGTCCAATCCGGCGCGTGCCGCTCAGTCGCTGACGTCCCGAAGGCTTCGGCTGATACCATGACGTCGAGTGCCCATAACTGTTCCCGCGTAGTTGGTTAGTGCGTATAGGCCAGTGGCCAGACTCAGATCAAATACCAAGATCTCATTAAGCGTGTTATTATGAAGCAACCGAGAACGCCGACCAGGGCCAGGCCCACCTGTCTCCTAGGTGGTCTCAACCTGCCCTGTCGCTCCGCCACAAAGTAATAGTCGGGGGCCGTCGGGAACCCAGGCCCACCTCTACCGGGATGGAGCCACCTGTCGTTCCAGCCCCCACATCGGAATCACTTGCGGGTACTCAACGAGCTGACCCGACTTTAGTCACCATCTGTACAGTATGTATATATGTATAGTATATACCCGTGATCACCTCCCGAGTGATCACGGCCCGATAGTATAGCAAGGCAGACTGACAAGAATGTAGGGCCAATGATGATAATCTAGCATCCTGTACTAGGCATTTAGGATTGCAGGTAAGGTATCAATGACTGTAGCAACAATGACAAGCCATGCAACAGAATAGGATTGATCAAAACAGTAACATGCTACACTACTCTAATGCAAGCAGTAGAGGGTAGAATAGGCGATATCTGGTGATCAAAGGGGGGGCTTGCCTGGTTGCTCTGGCAAGGAGGGGTTGTCAACTCTGTAGTCGTACTGGGTAGCAGCGGCGTCGGTCTCAGTGTCTAGCGAGAGAAGAGGGGGGAAGAAACAATAAATATAAAAGCAAACAAAAGCATGACGATGCATGATAAGACAACGAGCGGAGTTAGGTGTGCTCTAACGCGGTAGTAGGTGATACCGGCGAAGGGGGGAACATCCGGGAAAGTATTCCCGATGTTGCGAGTTTTCGGACAATGAACCAGAGGGGGAAAGTTGCGAGTTTCACTATGCTAGGGACGCATGGCGGATGAACGGGCTGCGTATCTGGATTCGTCTTGTCGTTCTGAGCAACTTTCATGTAGAAAGTATTTTCATCTGAGCTACGGTTTATTTTATATTAATTTTAAAAGATTTAGTAATTTTTAGAATTTATTTAATTATTTTAATTCAACATTATCCAGAATAGTGTATTCTGACATCATCATGACATCAGTAGTCAACATGGCGTTGACTGGGTCAAACTGACGTGTGGGTGCCAGCTGTCATTGACTATTAACTAACCTAATAGATTAATTAATTAACCTAAGTGATTAGGTTAATTTAATCAGAATTAATTAAGTTAATTCATTAATTATTATTTTTATTCTTTTTTTATAAAACGTTTAGGGGCGGGCCCCCCTGTCATTGGCCTGGAGGCCCTTAGTGGGCACGGGCGCGGGTGCGCGAACGAGCGCGGGCTCCAGGTGCGGGCGCCCGACAGGGGCGAGATCGGGTACGGCGTCGCCCGAGCGGGAGCGCCGGCGAGCAGGGCGGGACGCTGGTGGCCAGGGCTGCGCGCCAGCGCGGCGCACTAGCAGGGCCATCGCGGGGACGGAAACGGGGCGATGGTGCGGGGAGCCGACGAGCGCGGGTGGAGGTGGCCGTGGACGACTGTGGCGGGACGGCGGGCAACGAGCACGGCCGCCGGAGGCAGCAGCGACAGCAGTCGGCGGCGGGGCTGCAGTAGCAGAGCAGTGGTCAAGCCGTGAAGCACCAGCGCGGCTAGCAAGCAGGAGGAGCGTGGCCGCGGACGGCTAAGGCGCGCGAATCGCTGGGGGTGCGTGCGTACGCGGAAACTTGAGTATGGCCATGGACGAGGACGTCCGAGCTCGGTGATGACGACAAACGGCGACGAACGGAAAGGGAAAAGGGGGGAATCGGCAGAGGAGCTCACTGTGTAGGCACATGAGGACCCGTCGATAGATTAGGAGCAGCAGGCGTCGCCGGATCCAAAGAAGATCGCCAGCAGCAGCCGTGGGGAGGATGAGGTCGATTCAGTCGATGCGGTGGTGCGGTGCTCGCGTTCTTTGGCGCGGACGAAGCAGAGGGATGCAGCCGGGCTCCTGAACATGGTCCTAGGCCAAGGGGTGGTCGGTGGGAGCGAGGAAGACGCCGACCATGGCGATGGTGGCGGTGGTCTCCTCCAGATCGGCAAGAGGGGCGAGTGTGGGGAAGAAGTGGGAGAGGCAAGTGGAGGGGAGGCGAGGAGGCCGAGGGGGCTGCAGGGGGTGGTGTCCTTATCTTCCCCCGGCGGCAATGGCGAGGTGGTTGAGGACGACCGACGGGCGCGCCTCGGTCGGCTTCCCCTGTAGCGAGGTGGAAGGCGACCGAGTGGGGCGGTTGGGCGCAGGTGGGGGGCGGCTGGGCCGATTGGACCGGCCTGGTGGGTGCAGAGGCCAGCTGGGCCGTGGCCCAGTGTGTGTGTGTGTGTGGGGGGGGTTCTCTCTTTTCCTTTTTATTTTTTGTTTGTTCTGTTTTCTTTTCTTTTAGTTTTATAAAAAAAGCGACAACTAATTTGGTGCTATTAAATAGGTCACAACCCCAAATATTCTGGCACTTTAAATAAAGTGTTTTGCATGTGCTTATTATTTTAAAAGCATTTTAGATAATTGTTTAATCATTGTTTTAGTTTATTTAGTGCATTTAAGTATTTTATTAGAAGATGATTTCTTCACCAACATTTATTATGGGTTATTTGACACGTTAGGAACAATTTAGTTTTGACTTTTGAAATCTTTGATTGCTTGACTTGTTTTTGAATTTGGATTTTGAATCAGTTTTGAACTAACGCGAGATTAGCAACAGTAATCGAGGTGACGTCGCATCATTAGCAAAGGTTACTGTAGCTTGATTATCCGGGAGTCACAGCCCGACCCTGCGGTCGCCACCGCGCCAGCCTCCGTCGTCGCCGCCTCATCTCGCCACCACCTCGCCGACGCCACCTTCCCGCCGGACCGCCTCGTCACCTCCCCGACCCCGAAGGCCGCCGCTCGCCGCCCGAACACAGACGCTGCCCGATGCCGCCTCGCCCTCGCCGCACGACGATGTCGCCGGAGCAACCTCGCCGTTCTGCCTCCTCCACGTCGTGTCGTCTCCATCCTCCTCCTCAACCCCCACTGCCTAGACCGCACGGCCCATGGTGAGGCCCCGATCTCCTCCTCTCCTCCTCTGTCGCACGCCGTGCCCCGCGCCATCGAACTGCGTTCATCGTCCGCTCGAGCTGCCTCCCCCCCACGCACACGGTGGCCTGCACCGCACGCAGCTCGCGCGCGCGCCCCTGACGTGGCCGCGCCCGCCCTGCTGCCGCCTCTGCTCACTCCCACCGCCATGAGCTCGTTCCGACCGCGCGTCCCACTGACGCTGCTCCCCGGCCACCCCCTCGCGCGATCCTCCCCGTCCTCCGCTGATGTCCGCCACTCGGCCGTCTCACCGGTGCAGTTCCTGGCCGGCCTCGCCGTGGCCAATGCCCCCGGCTCCGGCCCCTGTTGGCTCCGCCTGCACCTAGGCATGCGCCAGTTCGGGTCGCGCCCGCTAACGCCCGGAGCCCGCTTTGGCCCCTAGGGCCAATGATGGGGGGCCCACCCCAGAACGTTTTACAAAAAGAAAAGGAGATAAAATAATAATAGTAATAGATTTAATTAATTAATCATATTTAATTAATCTAATTAACCTGATAGTTTAATTAGACAGTAATAAGTTTATCCTAAACCCTAATCAACCTAACAGTGTATGACAGGTGGGTCCCACTAGACCCACGCGTCAAACTCCCACTGGACCCACGCGTCAGTTTGACCAGTCAACACCTCTGTTGACTACTGACGTCATGCTGACGTCATGACGTCATGATGACGTCAGCATACACTATTCTGGATAATGTTGAATTACAATAATTGAATAAATTCTAAAAATGATTAAATCTTTTAAAATTAATATAAAATAAACCGTAGCTCGGATGGAAAAACTTTGTACATGGAAGTTGCTCAGATCGACGAGACGAATCCGGAAACGCAACCTGTTCGTCTGCCACACATCCCTAGCATAGCAAACTCGCAACTTTCCCCCTCTGGTTCATCTGTCCGAAAACGCGAAACACCGAGAATACTTTTCCGGATGTTTTCCCCCTTCGTCGGTATCACCTACTACCGCGATTGGGCACACCTAGCATCGTTACTTGTCATGTCATGCATCGATATGCATCTGTTTGCATGGTATTCATTGTTTCTCCCCCCTCTTCTCTCCGGTAGACTACGAGACCGACGCTGCTGCTGCCCAGTTCGACTACGGAGTTGACGACCCCTCCTTCTTGCCAGAGCAACCAGGCAAGCCCCCCCCCCTTGATCACCAGATATCGCCTATTCTCCCCTATACCTCTTGCATTAGAGTAGTGTAGCATGTTACTGCTTTCCATTGATCCTATTCTGATGCATAGCCTGACATTGTTGCTACATCTGTTGATAGCTTACCTGCAATACTAAATGCTTAGTATAGGATGCTAGTTTATCATTATTGGCCCTACATTCTTGTCAGTCTGCCTTGCTATACTATTGGGCTGTGATCACTCGGGAGGTGATCACGGGTATATACTATACATATATACATACTACAGATGGTGACTAAAGTCGGGTCGGCTCGAGGAGTACCTGCGAGTGATTCACGGATTGGGGGCTGAAAGGACCTTTGTCCCGACGGCCCACTGTGTGGATCTTTATGGAGGAGCGACAGGGCAGGTTGAGACCACCTAGGCGAGAGGTGGGCCTGGCCCTGGTCAACGTTCGCGGTTGCTTCATAATAACACGCTTAACGAGATCTTGGTATTTGATCTGAGTCTGGCCACTGGCCTATACGCACTAACCAACTACGCGGGAAAGATATGGGCACTCGACGTCGTGGTATGAGCCGAAGCCTTCGTGACGTCAGCGACTGAGCGGCGCGCGCCGGATTGGAACGTAAGCCTGCTCTTGTAGTTAGGGGGCTAGTTCTGCTTCCGGACGCGTTCGCAACGTGTAGGTGTGCAAAGGGCGATGGGCCCATACCCCTGCGCCATAGGAGTTAGACCGGCGTGCTGACCTCTCTATTGTGCCTAGGTGGGGCTGCAATGTGTTGATCTTCCGAGGCCGGGCATGACCCAGGAAAGTGTGTCCGGCCAAATGGGATCGAGCGTGTTGGGAAATGTGGTGCACCCCTGCAGGGAAGTTAACCTATTCGAATAGCCGTGTCCCTTAGTAAAAGGACGACTCGGAGTTGTACCTTGACCTTATGACAACTAGAACAGGATACTTAATAAAACACACCCAGACAAGTTCCATAGACAACCCGGTGATCGCTTTTCCACAGGGCGACGAGGGGAGGATTGCCGGGTAGGATTATGCTATGCGATGCTACTTGGAGGACTTCAATCTACTCTCTTCTACATGCTGCAAGACGGAGGCTGCCAGAAGCGTAGTCCTCGATAGGACTAGCTATGCCCCTCTTATTCTGGCATTCTGCAGTTTAGTCCACTGATTTGGCCTCCTTACATATATACCCATGCATATGTAGTGTAGCTCCTTGCTTGCAAGTACTTTGGATGAGTACTCACGGTTCTTTGCTCCCTCTTTTCCCCCGTTTTTCTCTTCTTCCCGGATGCCGCAACCAGAATTTGGAGCCCAGGAGCTAGACGCCACCGTCGACGACGACTCCTACTACGCTGGAGGTGCCTACTACTTCGTGCAGCCTGCTGACGACGACCAGGAGTAGTTAGGAGGATCCCAGGCAGGAGGCCTGCACCTCTTTCGATCTGTATCCCAGTTTGTGCTAGCCTTCTTAAGGCAAACTTGTTTAACTTATGTCTGTACTCAGATATTGTTGCTTCCGCTGACTCGTCTATGATCGAGCACTTGTATTCGAGCCCTTGAGGCCCCTAGCTTGTATTATGATGCTTCTATGACTTATTTTATTTTTAGAGTTGTGTTGTGATATCTTCCCGTGAGTCCCTGATCTTGATCGTACACGTTTGCGGGTATGATTAGTGTACGATTAAATCGGGGGCGTCACAAGTTGGTATCAGAGCCGACTGCCTGTAGGAATCCCCTTCCCAACTCCTTGGCCGAAGTCGAGTCTAGACGTTGCAAAAACTTTTACTAACATGGCTGTGCGGCCCATGGGCCCACATCGCCATTTGGGTGGTATTAGGATCTTTTACTCCTCGATCTTTGCTCTGGCACTCTGATCGCTTTTCTATTCGGGTTAAAGATTTTTCTAAATCTGACTCTAGGTTCTCGTAACTACTTCTCCCGGAGAGCCCCTTATCGCAGATGATCGACGACTGCACCAGAAGATGTTGAAGATACTCTTCAATCATTCCCGAGACCCTTGTTCCCTCTGCCTTTTCAATTCCGTACTACCGATATATCCCTATGGATAACGACATACACTTGTTCATATAACTAATCTTAGTTTCTCTTGTTATTACCGGATACATCGAATTGCTCTCTGACTTTTAAGAATCCCTTGTACCATTGCCTTGTAGTTCTTGCCCCATGAATACCCCCTATGGATAATTCCTCGCACTTATCAAGTATCCATTCTTTCCCGTTGTTCATATGATTCACAAGATACATTGAAATACTATCTGATCTTCCGGTATCCTCTGCCCGCTATTGCTTGGCAAATACTTGTCTGCTTGCATTATGGATGCGTTCCATATGACTAGCAATACTCATAGTATCCTTTGTCATTCTCATTTTGAGTCCATTAATTCGATATGTTGCGAATGCTCGCAATCCTCAATCAGATCCTAGAATTCATCCTCCCGGCTCATACGTCATTTTTGACATGAGCTGGATCTCGACCAATCAAATTGTCGTCGATTGTGCCCCTAAGTCTATTCAACTTATCCATCCTTGATCAGAGCGTCTGCCTCTAATCCTTCGATTTGGAATCATAATTCCTTTGCATTTAAGCTTCAAATTATTCAGATGATTCCATAACCTGTTGCCTTTGCATTCTTTCTTCTTCTGGTTGAGTACGGATGCTCACATAAGATCCCTTATGGGCCACCAGATCCTTTGTTGAATGATATCCAACAATGTCCTTCGTATTCAATAACCTTGTGAGCCTTTCCTTGGATACATAACGCCTTTGGTAAATTGTATCCTCTGCTTTCTCAACCATGCTTTGCTTTCGAGCTTGAGTTATTTACTTCAGTAGTTTGTGGTGTATGTTCCTAAGATGCCCCGATGGGTTGAACCAACGCCTTCCCTAATCTATGTGAACCCGAAAGATTTCACGGTTCATACTCCTCTGGTAATTCACCAGGTAGGTTTTGACACTGAAATCATTTTTATCTAGAGCAGTGAATTAATGGTCATGCATTGGAGAAGTGGGAGTCGACCTTGGACTTTGTGTTCATGCCCATGGACACGATGTAGAACTTATCATGAAAGCTTCTCTTAAATTAAGTATTCCCTTGGTATAAGTTCATCTTATATCTGGGATCTGGCCTTTTGCAATCGTGGTTCCGACCATGTCCTCCTTTAAATACCTTTTCTCGTGCAAGTTTAAGTACTTGTCTTCTGCAGATCATTTCATGTGTCCACCATCTACTCTGCTCTACCCTCGAGTATTACCCCCCTGGTATCTTGAGATTATCTTGGAACTGCATAACTTCTTATGAGTTCTTCATCAAGTACTACATTCTCACTGATTACAATTTTTCATGGGCTTTGAGTTATTAAACACTCAAAGACACCGATAACTGAACCGAGTCCGCACTATGGTTCAACAACTCTTCAGTAAGCTTCTATAAGTACGAGTTTGTACCCGATCACGCCATTCCTAGCCTGTTTGGCTATATCATTGTCGTGATGATTCTAACTGTGCTACCTAGTCCTTATTCTCGGAGCACCAATTTGCGACGATAGCTAAGCTTACGTCGATTTTCCTCGTCATACCCTTTCACCTTAAACAACAAGCTTGAGTTTGAGTTGTGTCGTAACTGTGGTTCCAATAACCTCTTGCTTCATCATTCCTTTGACTTGATGTCGTTGCTGATTGATTACATCTTCATGAAATCTCTCGACAAATGTGTCGTGATCATCATCAACCTTATGAGCTCTTCCAGGATATCAACCGGATTCATGAAGAGAAATACCATCCTTGCCCTTGATGAGTTGTGTTATCATCGGCCACTTTATTGCCTTCCCTCCAACACAAACTTGTTCGTGTTTTGCGTTATACCTTAAGTTCCTTGCTACCCAGCATTGTTCATCTTTACCTTGGAGAATTACCACCTTTTATGTCAAGAATGTCGTGGGAATTTCACCACCTCTTAAGAATTCTTGGTATAGTGATACATCTCACCATCACCATTCTTTCATGCTCCTCGTGTTGATTCCAACCGGGGTACCAACAAGTGAACGGTGCTGTTTGGATCCTGCACTTCTAGCAACCCTATTACTTTGAAGTTAATGGTCGGCCGTTCATTCTTAGTCTTGATTATTGAATCACCATTCTGACATTGGTCGTGCAACCCAACCCATATTTCGGGCGCACCTTTCAACCAATGTTTAAATGTGTATGTTCTCCTCGAGCATACTTCCTTATATCATTTGGTCTGACAAATGTTATTTCCTTGTTCACTTAATTGTGGAAATCCATATTTCTGGAAATTTTGATGGGTTGTTGCTGAGTCCATCAGCCACCTCCTTATCCTCTCCTTGGTTTAATGATGAACTCTTGTTTCGGAACTCACTTCCATAGTTCAATTCCCAAGAATATTACAATGTCATCTCGACAATTTGTGTTGCACCTTTCTTCTCAGGCATCCCGTGTCTGAGGAATCTTGACACCAATCAGATCTGAATCTCGGTCAGATATGATGGTTGGGACATATTTCCAAGAGTAATAACATTGGTCTTTATATGACCCGGGAGGGTGATATCGTGCCTAGCACACCTGGCCGGAGGAACTATGGTTATAGTTTCCTTTTTGGCAAGGTTAGTCATTCTTCCATGAGGAAATTGTAAGACTTATTCTACAAGTTGTCCCTGATGGTCCTTTGGGTATCCAAAGTCTGTGGTACTCCGATTTTCAACAAGAGCATTTGAAGCACAATGCTAAATTTTCTTTATCATTTATCCTAACACCGTTGTATGGGTAATGTCATGATATTTCTCTCCCCTTTCCTAAAAGGGTTTTCCTTGTTATATCCTGTCATGGATATCAAGCTCTACTTGTCTTTGGGAAGGATATACCCCCTGAAATATGTGTTTAATCACATTTTTCCTTTCCATTGTTCTGTTTAACCGATGATCACATTTTCCTTTCCATTGGTTTGTTTGACCTTTCTTGTGATCTATATAAACTAAGTAGTAATAATTCACTGCTTATGTAAACTCTGTCAGTAAGACCCTCTTACTATTGTTGATGACATTCCGGTAACCACCGATGGACGAGAACTTTGCCTATTGGTCCACCTCGTTCCACGAGCAGGAAGATGGTTCTCTTCGTCCCTCGCCCTTGGTACCGAAGTGTTGCCGACATAACTGACAGGCTATCCGCTGACACGTCTTGCCTACATGGTCATCCAAGACGTCGCCGCCCTTCCTACCGTTAACCCACATGGTGGGCCCATAACTCACAGTTCCACAGGATCGAAACCTGACTCTCCTGTACACCTCCTGTTCCCAAAGTTATCCCCCCCGCGTGGACTCGTATGTAATCATGAGCCACCTCCCGATGAGATCATCAATTCTGGCATCGGACACAATAATTATTCCGTTGCTTTGAAACCCCTTTCACCTTCTGACTAGGCATTGAATGATTGCCTGGATGCTTGAAACTTCTTATTGTACCTTCGAACTTTACTCTCAATGTGTTTTATTTATTCAAACTCGAGAGGTACTCATATGCTCCTTCATGGGTTAATCCCAGATTATTACCCTTATAGCATTCTGTCGTTGTCGATCTGCCCCGTTACCTATTCATAAGTACGATGGAACCCCCGAAGAAAGGATGCCGACTTCATCTTGATGACTTGAAGCAGAAAAATGAAGACATCAATATAATGGATCGACCACTTCGAGAAGAGCAACCAAGACCGAGAAGATCTATTAGAATTTCGTAACTAGACCTTCCCCCCCTTCTCTACTTCTTAAATCTCGGGACAAGATTTCTTGTAGTGGAGGAGAATTGTGACGCCCGGATAATTAAGCTACAGTGAACCTCTGCTAATGATGCCACGTCACCTCCGTTACTGTTACTAATCCCGCGTTAGTTCAAAATTGATTCAAATCCAAATTCAAGAACAAGTCAAACAATTAAAGTTTTCAAAAGTCAAAACTAAAATGTTCTTATTGTGAAAAATAATTCATAAGATATATTGGTGGAGAAACCAAGTCTTTATAAAATGTTTAAATGCACTAAACTAATTAAATCAGTAGCTAAAACCATTAATTAAATGCCTTTTATATTTTGTAAAATACTAAACTATATTATTCTGGGATGAAAATTTTGTGGTTGTGACATAATTTGTAACATAAATTTAGGTGCCATTTTGGTATTTTTATTAAAACTAAAATAACTAGGAACTAAAAGAAAGCAGAAAATAATGATTAAAAAGATAAACAAAACAAAAGCAAACAGAAAAAAATAGAAGAAAGGCCCCCTGGGCCTTGGCCTAGCAGGCCACCAGGCCACCTGGCCCCCCACCTGGCCCAACCGGACACCCACTCCCCCCCTCACTCGCTTATCCACCCACACCCCCGAAACCCTAGCCGACAACCGCACACCCCACTCCTCCCCCACGTCTCTCTTCCCCTCCCCGATCCAGATTGGGATCAGGGGAAGGAACCCCCACGGCGCCCGACCCTGCGGTCGCCGCCGCGCCAGCCTCCGTCGTCGCCGCCTCGTCTCGCCACCACCTCGCGGACGCCACCTCCCTGCCGGACCGCCTCGTCACCTCCCCGACCCCGGAGGCCGCCGCTCGCCGCCCGAACACTGACGCTTCCCGATGCCGCCTCGCCCTCGCCGCACGACGACGTCACCAGAGCAACCTCGCCGGTCTGCCTCCTCCATGTTGTGTCGTCTCCATCCTCCTCCTCAACCCCCACTGCCTAGACCCCATGGCCCATGGTGAGGCCCCGATCTCCTCCTCTCCACCTCTGTCGCACGCCGTGCCCCGCGCCATCGAACTGCGCTCATCATCCGCTCGAGCTGCCTCCCCCCACGCACACGGTGGCCTGCACCGCATGCAGCTTGCGTGCTTGCCCCTGACGCGGCCGCGCCCGCCCTACTGCCGCCTCTGCTCACTCCCACCGCCATGAGCTCGCTCCGACCGTGGGTTCCACTAACGCTGCTCCCCGGCCGCCCCTCGCGCGATCCTCCCCGTCCTCCGCTGCTGTCCGCCACTCGGCCGTCTCACCGGTGCAGTTCCCGGCCGGCCTCGCCGTGGCCAACGCCCCCGGCTCCGGCCCCTGTTAGCTCCGCCCGCACCTGGGCATGCGCCAGTTCGGGTCGCGCCCGCTAACGCCCGGAGCCCGCTT
>NC_041385.1:225864016-225901930 GCF_002162155.2 Triticum dicoccoides
GATGGCCGGGGCGGCGGCGGATCGGCAGTGGGGAGTGTTTTCGGGGCGGGCGGGGCGGCGCACCGCCGGCTGCGGGCGGTGGGGAGCTGCTATTTGGCCGGTGGTGGCTGGCGGCTCAGGCGGGTGGAGGTTGAATATGGACTGCAGGCCCTTGATTTCGTATCCAATGGCTGCAAAATTGACTGACCAGAGATGAAAAAGTCAGTCAGCTAACGTGTAGTCTCACCTTGCTAGTGCATTCAGTTTTGACAGTAAAATTCAGTTTCGACACCAAAATTCAGTTTCGACAGTTAAGTTCAGTTTTGACAGTTAAATTCAGTTTCAACAATTAAGTTCAGAGATGAGCGGCTGATGTATTTTACATCTAGCACTTTGTGGTTATGTATTTTATGTCATCTATTGGAGATGCTGTTAGAATTCCACTCGGGTTAATGTTGTATCTCTTGTCCTGCTTCAGCCTCGGCATCGTACAACTCACCGGAGCTGCTCCAACGACGAAACCCTCCATCACAACGGAGCAGTACCTCGGGCTCCATCTCTAGACGCCTAAGATCTTCTTCCCCTCCTCCGACAGCCAAGTCAGTCGGAGCATCCTCACCGGCCAACCCAATCACGCTGAGATCGACATGGCTTCGCAAAAGAGGTTGTACACTTGTTGCATCTCTTTTTTACTCTACATGTTATATATCTTGTCCACTGAGCACACGTAGTAATGTGAAATACGATTATTTTATCCTACTATATGACAAGCAGTGAGGTATCGGGCAACTTAGCTATCCGTGATGGACTCTCTTGAACGCCATCATTATTTATCTCTGCGTGTTTGAGTTGTGCATTTGTCGATGGGCCTGGGAGTTGAGCTAGTAGGGAAGTGGCATGGGTCCAAAGTAATAGAAGTAGCACAAAAACATTTTTTTAGTGTAGGATTTTTCTTGCTCAAGCCTACATGCTAGAATCGTCAGTGCTTGAAAGGAAAAGTGAATGAAAAACATAGGAATTGGAAAGTTTCCTATGGTACTACTTTTCATGAATTTGGTGCAAAGGAATGGAGCAAAGGAAAATTGTAGGATTTGTTCCTTTAGTGTCTCCTTGAAAGAAAAACCGTAGGAATTCTAATTTCCACTTGTCCTCCTTTTCATATTCCTATTCATGAAGCACAAGACTAAGAGATAGTAGCATAATAGCATTATAACCGTACATTTTCTTGTGGTTTGTCTTAATCTCGCCATGCTTTTTTGCATCTCGTGATCTTCCAATTCTTGTGAATCAAACACCCAGATCTGCAGAAATCCCGTGTTTTAAAATTCTCCGTTTTGCACGTGCATTCCTATCCTATTCCTGTCTATTTCCTATCCCTGCATTGTTAGAATCCTCAAATTCAAACAAGCCCTTACACAATTACTTCTGTTACAGATATGTGTCAAAGAAAACCTTGTGTGGTTTGTCCTACTCCTGCCGCGTTGTGTTCCACCCCAGCTTAGCTGCTCCAATGATGAAAGGGTTCACCACAACAGGGATCCGCTCTCCAGACTGTCTTTCGCCCCCTCAGATCTTCTTCCCCGCCGCCGGCAGCCACAACAACTGCATTACCATCATCAACTGAGCAGATGACCTTGAGGACTACACGGGTCCACAAGAGAGCTCGCACTCTTCCGTGTCTGCTTACGTTATGCATCACTTAATATGATGGCATGCTACATTATCATCATGTTCACCTATTAGACTCCGAGTCAGGTCCAAACTAATGCTGAAACTTGAGTTTTTAAATGGTTGTGGGGTACATATTGGGGCAGCAATCAGTACTATCTGTCTACTATCTGGTTAATCTCGGGTGTCTACTATGAGTTTCATGTTGGGTGCAAACAAACATTAAAGGAGCAATTATCTGTATTTTTTAACTAAAGCTATTATCTGCCTGCTATCATTTGTTTTGGGTCTATCCACAGTTTGCTACCATCACTCTGGATTTGTTCATGCACTCCTTACATAATCTCACTATGTTTTATTCCTATGCATGCTAGTTATTGTACACAATGTAACTGATCATGTAGAGCAAAAGAGACGAGCCTTGCGTGGCAATAAAATTTCATGCAAACGTCGCTCCATGGTGGGCGCAAAAGCAGCCCCCCTCCACCCATTTCGGATCGTAATCAAGAGGAAGATAACTGTTCTGAGGGGGATTCAGAAGGAGAAGACCACTCCTATTTACCCCATGAGGTCTTCGCTCTAACTTGGCATGCTGATGTTGGTAATATCATGCATATGGTGCCTTGCATTGCTTACTGTATACATTAAAGATGTCATGTGCTTAGTTTAGACATGCTTTCTGTAAATGCCATCTGTTTAGTTTCTTTATCGTATATGTGAATCATGCAATGCCATCTTGTTTAGCCAGGCATCATATATGTGAATTTTGCAATGCCACCCTGGTTATCCAGTCATCTTATATGTGAATTATATCATGCCATCATTTTTTATTACGTGTTAAATTTGTCAATAATTTTAGTACATTCAATTACCCTTCCTGTGCATCAGCCATTCGGCACGGTCATGGAAAAATCTGGAGTGGAAACAAGGTCTTTAGAGCAGACAATGCTATCTGACGAAGCGCATGTCTTGCTGGTTACCGATAGCTCCTCAAAGGAGGATTCAGAGACAGATGACTGATAACCCACAAGTGTAGGGGATCACAACAGCTTTCAAGGGTAAAGTATTCAACCCAAATTTATTGATTCGACACAAGGGGAGCCAAAGAATATTCTTGAGTATTAGCAGTTGAGTTGTCAATTCAACCACACCTGGATAACTTAGTATCTGCAGCAAAGTATTTAGTAGCAAAAGTGGTATGATAATAAAGGTAACGGTGGCAAAAGTAAAGATAATAGTTTTTGGGTTTTTGTAGTAGGTGTAACAGTAGCAACGGAAAAGTAAATAAGCGAAGAACAGTATATGAAAAGCTCGTAGGCAATGGATTAGTGATGGATAATTATGTCGGATGCGATTCCTCATGTAATAGCTATAACATAGGGTGATATAGAACTAGCTCCAGTTCATCAATGTAATGTAGGCATGTATTCCGTAAATAGTCATACGTGCTTATGGAAAAGAACTTGCATGACATCTTTTGTCGTACCCTCCCGTGTCAGAGGGGTCCTAGCGGAAACTAAGGGATATTAAGGCCTCCTTTTAATAGAGAACCGGAACAAAGCATTAGCACATAGTGAATACACGAACTCCTCAAATTACGGTCATCACCGAGAAGTATCCCAATTATTGTCACTTCAGGGTTGTCGGATCATAACACATAATAGGTGACTATAGACTTGCAAGATAGGATCAAAAACACACGTATATTCATGAAAACATAATAGGTTCAGATCTGAAATCATGGCACTCGGGCCCTAGTGACAAGCATTAAGCATAGCAAAGTCATAGCAACATCAATCTCAGAACATAGTGGATACTAGGGATCAAACCCTAACAAAACTAACTTGATTACATGGTAAATCTCATCCAACCCATCACCGTCCAGCAAGCCTACGATGGAATTACTCACGCATGGCGGTGAGCATCATGAAACTGGTGATGGAGGATGGTTGATGATGACAACGGAGACGAATCCCCCTCTTCGGA
Organism: Triticum dicoccoides; assembly: GCF_002162155.2. Taxonomy (NCBI): domain Eukaryota; kingdom Viridiplantae; phylum Streptophyta; class Magnoliopsida; order Poales; family Poaceae; genus Triticum; species Triticum dicoccoides. The sequence goes on from NC_041385.1 coordinate 225,867,650, forward strand.
GCCCCGAACGGACTCCAGATCAGCCCTCCCGAGAGAGATTAGGTCTTGGCGGCGGCTCTGTGTCGTAAAACGCGATGAAACTTTCTCTCTGATTTTTTTCTCCCCAAACGTGAATAAATGGAGTTGGAGTTGAGGTTGGTGGAGGTCCAGGGGGGCCACGAGATAGGGGGCGCGCCCAGAAGGAGGGGGCGCGCCCCCCTGTCTCGTCGACAGGGTGTGGGCCCCCTGGTGTACTTCTTTTGCCCAATAATTCTTATTAATTCCAAAAAGTGCCGCCGTGGATTTTCAGGACATTCCGAGAACTTTTCTTTTCTACACATAAAACAACATCATGGCAGTTCTGCTGAAAACAGCGTCAGTCCGGGTTAGTTTCATTCAAATCATGCAAGTTAGAGTCCAAAACAAGGGCAAAAGTGTTTGGAAAAGTATATACGTTGGAGACGTATCAACTCCTCCAAGCTTAAACCTTTGCTTGTCCTCAAGCAATTCAGTTGATAAACTGAAAGTGAAAAAGAAAAACTTTTACAAACTTGGTTTGCTCTTGTTGTTGTAAACATGAAAAGCCAGAATTCAAGTTTCAGCAAATATTATGAACTAACCATACTCACAATAACACTTAGGTCTCACAATTACTCATATCAATAGCATAATCAGCTAGCGAGCCATAATAATAAAACTCGGATGACAACACTTTCTCAAAACAATCATAACATGATATAACAAAATGGTATCACGCTAGCCCTTTCTGAGACCGCAAAACATAAATGCAGAGCACCTTTAAAGATCAAGGACTGACTAAACATTGTAATTCATGGTAAAAGAGATCCAGTCAAGTCATACCCAATATAAACCATTAGTAATGAATGCAAATGACAGTGTGCTCTCCAGCGGGTGCTCTTTAATAAGAAGGGTGATGACTCAACATAAAAGTAGATAGATATGCCCTTCGCATAGGGAAGCAGGGATTTGTAGAGGTGCCAGAGCTCAATTTTAAAATAGAGATTGAATAACATTTTGAGCGGCATACTTTTGCTGTCAACACAACAACTATGAGATGGTTTTATCTTCCATACTACGTGCATTATAGGCAGTTCCCAAACAGAATGGTAAAGGTTTATACTCCCCCAACCACCAACAAGCATCAATCCATGGCTTGCTCGAAACAACGAGTGCCTCCAACTAACAACAACCCTGGGGGAGTTTTGTTTAATTATTTTGATTTGCTTTGATCTTTTTGGATCATGGGACTGGGCATCCCGGTTACCGGCCCTTTCTCGTGAATGAGGAGCGGAGTCCACTCCTCTTGAGAATAACCCACCTAGCATGGAAGATATAGGCAACCCTAGTTGAAAACATGAGCTCCTCGAGCATACAAAACAGAATTTCATTTGAAGGTTTGGAGTTTGGCACATACAAATTTACTTGGAACGGCAAGTAAAATACCGCATATAGGAAGGTATAGTGGACTCATATGGAACAACTTTGGGGTTTAAGGAGTTTGTATGCACAAGCAGTATTCCCGCTTAGTACAGGTGAAGGCTAGCAAAAGACTGGGAAGCGACCAACTGAGAGAGCGACAACAGTCATAAATATGCATTAAAATTAATTCACACTGAATACAAGCATGAGTAGGATATAATCCACCATGAACATAAATATCATGAAGGCTATGTTGATTTGATTCAACTACATGCGTGAACATGTGCCAAGTCGAGTCACTCAATTCATTCAAAGGAGGATACCATCCCATCATACCACATCATAATCATTCTAATAGCATGTTGGCACGCAACGTAAACCATTATAACTCATAGCTAATCAAGCATGGCACAAGCAACTATAATCTCTAAATGTCATTGCAAATATGTTTACTTCATAATAAGCTGAATCAGAAATGATGAACTCATCATATTTACAAAAACAAGAGAGGTCGAGTTCATACCAGTCTTTCTCATCTCAATAAGTTCATCATATATCGTCATTATTGCCTTTCACTTACACGACCGAACGATGTGTATAATAATAATAGTGCACGTGCATTGGACTAAGCTGGAATCTGCAAGCATTCAACTCAAAAGAGCAGACAAGTAATATGGGCTCTAAATAAAATAAACAATCATGCATATGAGAGCCACTAAACATTTTCAATATGGTCTTCTCGACCTCCAAAGGAAAGAAAAAGAAAAGAAAACTATTTACACGGGAAAGCTCCCAACAAATAAGAAGAAGAACTAGAATTTTTTTGGGTTTTCATTTTAATTCTACTACAAGCATGAAAATTAAACTAACTAATTTTTTGGTTTTTCTTAAGGTTTATCAAACACACAAGAAGAAAACTAGAAAAAGGAAATTTAAACTAACATGGATAATACAATGAAAGAGTATGAGCACCGACGACTAGTGTGGGAACATGAATGTAAAGTCGATGAGAAATACGTACTCCCCCAAGCTTAGGCTTTTGGACTAAGTTGGTCTAGTACCAAGGACCGCCGCTACTCTCCCCGGTGTACTGGGAAGTGTAATCAGTATACCACTGGTTGGTCATCTCCGGATCCCACTGAACAGATGATGCACGATAAGGGTCCAGTTCAGGTTCCGGCTCAGGTTCAAGTTCTGGAGTAAAAGCTTGGGCTCGATGATTGTTCACTACTTCCGGCGTGACAAGAAAATTTTCTGCAAGCAAATCAAACAACAGAGGCGCAGGCAAAATAATAATCTCAATGTGTTTCTTATTAAATCTAAGTTTATACAAGAGCATCTTCTCTTCGTTGTCGACAATAAACTTGTGTGCTACCATGCTCTTGTAATCTAAAATGTGAGGAGGCAATTTTGTCTCCTCTTTCTCATGGTGCCTAATGGGTATCTGAAAATGTCTAGCAAGACGTGCAGCATAGATACCTACAAATATGGGGCCTTTTGTACGATTCAGGGCTAGCCGTTTAGCAACAACGACACCCATACTAAAAGTATTGTCTCCAAGCAAGGCATGTTGAAGAATGATAATATCAGGAACACTAAGGCTTCCACTATTTCCACGACCAATCAAGCATCTACTAGCAAATATGGCAAAGTAGCGTAAAACAGGAAAATGTATGCTAGAGATTTTTGCCTCGAAACCCTTCTTTGGTTCCTCTACAGCTATAGTGTTAACAAAGCCATCCACATCTTTACGATGGGGTTCCTCTAATTCTCCCTCATAAGGTATCCTACACACCGCGCAAAAATTACATAAAAACATTTCTCTGAATTCATCATATAAATGAAATGATACTGCAGGCGGTGACTTCTTAGGATAATAATAAAAAATTTGCACGAAAGTATTGGTGAGTAAGAGATACTGATCGATCTGATCGTTCATGAAACTGGGGAGGCCTGCATTCTCGATCAAAGAATAAAGATCTTCATGAATTCCCGCTTCTTTCAAGAAATCATCGCATGGCCATTCGCAGGACCGTACTTCCGCTAAGCGAGGAAGATTATACTTGGCTTTTTCCTTCTCTTTAGCTTGTTTTTCCTGAGAGCCTTGGCTAGAAGAGCCCCTCAAAAGTTTCCTTAACATTTTCTGAAAATTTCTGAAATTTTAGTAACTTCAAAACAAAAGTGAATAAAACTAAACAAGATTGGTAGCAACTACTCCTACAAGTGCCTAGAGCCTATATCATGCATCAGAATTGCTTGGGCCCTCATAAATTTAACATGCAAGCTCAAGAACATGGTCACCTATGCAGCAAAAATTTGCAATGAATAAAGCACTAGAACAAAACCAAATTGGACCAATGGAGGAGTCACATACCAAACAATAATCTCCCAAAGCAGTTTTGTAAATGGAGCTTTGAGCAAGAAGATCGAAAATCGCAGCAAAATGAGCTAGAACTCGTGCTTGAGCTGGATGGGGATTTTTTTTGGGTAGAAGATGAAGTGTTTGGGTGCTGGCATAAGTGGAGGGGGGCCACCAGGGGCCCACGAGACAAGGGGGGCGCCCAGGGAGAGGGGGCGCGCCCTCCACTCTCGTGGCCTGGTGCTTGCCCCTCCTACAGTGTTTTCAGTGCCTAAAATCCTCAAATATTCCATAAAAAATCATACTAAATTTGCAGGGCATTTGGAGCACTTCTATTTTCGAGATATTTTTTAATGCACAGATAATTCAGAAAACAGAAAAATAATACTATTTTTGCTTTATTTATTCTAAATAACAGAAAGTAAGAAGAGGGTACAGAAGGTTGTGCCTTCTAGTTTCATCCATCTCGTGATCATCAAAATGAATCCACTAACAAGGTTGATCAAGTCTTGTTAACAAACTCATTCCGAATAACACGGAACCGGAGAAATTTCGAATAACACTAAGTTACCTCAACGGGGATATGAAAATCCCCAACAATAAGAATATCATACTTTTTCTTGACAGTAGGGAGAGGAAATTCAAAACATCCAATAATAATAGTTGGAACTTTTCCAATAGAATTGATGCTATGAACTTGAGATTGTTTCCTCGGAAAGTGTACCGTATGCTCATTACCATTAACATGAAAAGTGACACTGCCTTTGTTGCAATCAATAACAGCCCCTGCAGTATTAAGAAAAGGTCTACCAAGGATAATAGACATACTATCGTCCTCGGGAATATCCAGAATAACAAAGTCCATTAAGATAGTGACATTTGCAACCACAACAGGCACATCCTCACAAATACCGACAGGTATAGCAGTTGATTTATCGGCCATTTGCAAAGATATTTCAGTAGGTGTCAACTTATTCAATTAAAGTCTACGATATAAAGAGAGAGGCATAACACTAACACCGGCTCCAAGATCGCATAAAGCAGTTCTAACATAATTTCTTTTAATGGAGCATGGTATAGTTGGTACACCCAGATCTCCAGGTTTCTTTGGTATTCCACCCTTAAAAGTGTAATTAGCAAGCATGGTGGAAATTTCAGCTTTCGGTATCTTTCTTTTATTTGTGATGATATCCATCATATACTTAGCATAAGGATTTACTTTAAGCATATCAGTTAAGCGCATACGTAAGAAAATAGGTCTAATCATTTCAGCAAAGCGCTCAAAATCCTCATCATCCTTTGTCTTGGATGGTTTAGGAGGAAAGGGCATGGGTTTCTGAACCCATGGTTCTCTTTCTCTACCGTGCTTCCTAGCAACAAAATATCTCTTATCATAACGTTGATTCTTTGATTGTGGGTTATCAAGATCAACATGTTGACACCAGATTTTGGCACAGTCAAGAACTTATTTAAAATGGCCTTAAATGGAGAAGTGTTCTACATGAAAAAGTTTCGTATTGTCGATACGAACATCTTTGAAGTTTGGGCCATCGCCATTTGATCACATCTCGAAGGCCGAAGTTGTGTTCGAAATACTGAGATTTTGTATTCAGAACACTATTCGGCACATTACGCCCCCAAGACTTCCTCGTATGGAAACATTATCTACATGGATTGTCTTCGTCTCGTCGAAACGATCGATTTTGATATAAGAATCATTCCAATCCGAGTTTGTATGCAAAAGTTAGAACCATCGAATACAACACTATCACGAGCCAAAAGTGGCGCGCCCCACCACACACCCTGTCTGATGGGTAGCGCGAATAACAGCCTGTGTTGCACGAGCGGTTTGAACCTCAATATTAACTCTAATCAAAAAACGTTCAACATAAAAGTTGTTCTTCTCGTCGAAACGGTCAAGATTGATTTTGGGCTCATTTCCATCCGAGGTCGTTGACCACCTCAAAAGTTACCCGCAAGGTGCAGCCAGTTTAAACCAAACAGTTTTGGAAAGTTCGGACAAAACCAATCCGAATTTGACTAGGGTTTTGGATGTGAATCCAAGCCTTTTCCTTGCACGGGAAGTCCAGCCGCCTCTTATATACCTGAGGGGTGATGGCCGATTGAACAACACACAATCGATCAATTCATCTACCACTTTTTATCTTTTATCTTTTCTCCTTAACCCTAGTTCTTTTTCTTCCTCGTTCTTCGTCTGTTCTTCTTGTTGCAGGGCGGCGAACCTTGAGGCCCTAGGGGCGGTCAGGTCGACCTAGGGCAGCCCATAGCCACCGCGCTCCCAGACAGGGTCCCTCCCGGGTGTGTGGGGTTTCGGGTCCTCAAAAGCACCCGCCGGATTGCCTGCGTACCGCGCTTCTGGCCGGGTCTCCTTCAACGTGAGCTGCGGTGCATCACCCTCGTTGTTGGAGGTACACGGTGACGTGTTCGTGTGCGAACACACTTTTTGGTGACTCCGCTGGGGACGAAGCTTTGAATGGTCTCCAGCCCGTTCTTGCTACGAAGAGATCGTCATCAAGTTGCTGCAATCTACAAAGGTAATATGAATACCCAATTCCCCTTTGTAGATGCAAATAATCCATATGTTGTTGCTGGATCACCTATTGAGCATAATGTATCGGCTAGCCCTAGTTTTATCAATCATGCATCTAATTATGTGCAAGGGCCGATGCAAAACAATCTTCATGTTTCAAATTCTTATAAATTTAGCAACATGCAACATATGTATCCCAACTCCCATGCATCGGAAACCCCACAAATTCATATGCCGATGAGCAACATGATGAGTTCAATTAATCAATTTGAAACACCCCAAGTTAGAATTTCCAATGCCATACAAGAAAGTGTTTTACCCTTTTATTCATCGGCAGCTAATGTGCAATATAGTAATCCAACCATGCCGATGAATGAGAGAATTGGCCATGCTACTAATGGCTATTTGGCCAGTTACTCTCAACCGTCATATGCTACACCTCATGTTAGTAATTCTTCGGCACCATACACAACTGTAGATGCTCATAATTCGGCTACACAACTTCCTGGTTATAGCCGAATGAATGTAAATTTTACAGGAGCGGTTGTGCCCAACATTGTAGAAGATGAGGTAGTGGTGGCTGCATTGAAGAGTTTAGCCCAAAATAAGAGAATTAGTGCTCTTTGCCTTGAACAACATGAAAAGGGGCTATTTCCTTATTATGTCGCAATAAAAGCTAGAGTTTTGCAAGAAGATGAATCTTTGCCAATTGATAAAATTGGCGAGCAAAAGTATGGTCTTACAACACTTCATATGCCTTCACCTAGTACTACATCATATTGTACAACCCCTACACAATTGCAAAATTTCGGCAACACCCGTGTGTCATTGCCGAAAAAATCTAAAAGCATTGGGGGGCAATCATATCCGAAGTGGGCTGAAATTGAGAAAAAGCTTAAAGCTAATTTTGCCGCTCGCCGTCAGAAACAAATAGAAAAATAATTGGCTCAGATAAAAGAAGCATTGCCAATTGGTACTATCAATGAAAAGAAGGATGATTCGGAACATGAAAGTGCTTCGGTTGAAAAAGCCGAATCAAGTAGTATATATTCTGAATCCATCAAATCCAACGAGGCAAGCATTATTGAGAAAGGGCATGGCAAGCATAGGAAAACAACGGTGCTTGATTTTTCTGAAGTTAATGGAACCTACTTCCTGCCCTATGAGTTATGTGCCGTAGAAATTGACAAGCTTCAAGGACAAGGACAAGTAGCCGAACAAAGTTCAGCCAACAAAAATCTTCAAAGCAATGATGCATGGATTCAAGAAAAATATGATGACAAGGTGTTTGGGGAGCCATCCAAAGACGGAGCAAGATGTTCTTCAAATGGCACCACTATCATGCTCTTCCAACATATTTGAAGGGGTATGCATAGCGAGTAATTTACCTATTTTCAGATTTGGTCGCAACTTCATTATTGATGCATCTATAATAAATATTCTCATAAGTAATTTTGAAAGACCAATGAGGAAGGGTAATTTACTTATTAGCAGTAAAATTGTTATGGAACATATCGGTCAACCCATTGCACCATTTATAAAGACCGATAATGACTTATTGTTACAGCCAAAGCTTTTCCTGTTGCTTTCTCTAAAGTTCATATCTAGTTGGATAGCTTTGCTTATTTCTTACTTGGCTTACACTTGGTCTCAACTGAGACATGTATGTTCTAAATATCTTCGTTTCATAAATTTAAAGCCAAGGTTAAATTCTATTGAGAAAACCGATGCTAATATAATATCATATCCAAAGACATCGGAGATAGAGTGGAAAACACAATGCATAGCCGAATGGGGAGATTCCAAATCTGAACCATTCGTTTGCTTATCTCCAAAGCCGTTCAAACAGCAAGATCGGCTAGGAAACAAGAAGTATACTTTCAATTCAAGCATGTGTGATAAAATATTTGATTTGTTGCTGAAAAATAATTACATTACAATTATTGATCACCATGTTAAGCCATCAATCCAAATGAATGTATTGTAAGTTGCATAATTTGTCCAAGCATAATTTTGAGGATTGCAACATGTTTCGTCAAATAGTTAAATCGGCCACTGAAAAAGGATGATTGAAGTTTGTTGAAACACCAAGAGATGACCAGTCTATTCCGATTGGTCCCGATGGCAAAAAGTTTTTACATCGGCTGCTTCAAGCCGATCCATTTAAAAAGAATGTAAAAGCTGCAGGTGATGGGATCAAGCTTTCAAGTAAAGAAGTTATTGAAGAGCATAACGAGCATAATCTTGAGGGCGGGAGTTCCATCGAAGCTACAATGGAGACGCCAAGGACTGGGGGGCAGCAAGCAAATCTAATGATCGATGAAAGCAAACCAAAAGAAAACAAAGGCCGGAATAAGCGCAAGTGTAAGAGATCAAAAATCACCTTTGCTGAACTATTGGATAAATATCAAAAGAAGAGTGAAGAGAAGAATGCTTATCGGCCAAATCATGCAAAGAAACCAAGATCACCCCCAAGGTGCAAATATGAGGATCGGTATTGGCAAAGTGATAATTTTAATGCAACATATTCATATCCTTATTTTGGGCCGCCGATGCCAATGCCGTGGATACCTCCCTATGCTCATATAGATACATATTCATCATGGGACAGGTATGATACAAGGGTACGTTCTCCATCTTATTCTAGACCATCTCACCAATACTATGCAGCTCCAAGGAGATCAACATTTGAACAATCACGCGTCAAAGACCATTTCAATCATAAGGAATCGGTCCAGAGCTCAAGAAAGAAGAAAGAGGTGGTAAAGCAAGTTTACCGCGTGAAAAGAGATGGTCGTAAGTGTGCTGCTTCAGATTTGATCTCAAATAACAAAGAGCCAATTAAAGTGTTGACATTGGCTACAAAAGGCAAAGAAGTGAAGCAATCAACTGATAAAAATCAGAGTGCCAAATCTGAAGAAAAGAAGTTGAGGGTGCACAAGGCCCAAAAAGAGTTGCCATTGGTTGAAACAAAATCACATCCGAGATGCCCACTCGGTTTATCATATTGGCAAAAGAAAAAATTACAAAATCTTAGTGCACAAGAGCTGAAAAAGAAGAACATGGCATGGGTTCCCAAGAAGATCAATCAACACAAAAATGATGTGCGTGCTTGTGTTGCAACAAGTACAATAAAAGTGAAGAAGGAAAATAATAAAGCAACAAACAATTAAGCCGAAGGTGCGCATCACAACATCAAAATCTTCGGTTAGCACATCATCCATTTTCTTCAACCATGTCGTTGATGCCTTTGCCATGGAATTCATCCCTAGGTATGATCAATTACCCTCCATTGATTTATTTTGATCCATGGATGCAACATAATTTTCTATATCATGAGAGAGTATTACCAAATTACCATACATTTGGTTAGTTACATTGTTGCTAATACAAAGGGGCCGAAATATTTTATTCCTATTTTATTTGTTTATTTCGGCTATACATACTTTGGTGGGTGAATTCTACATGGACCTCATGTTAATGGCTGATATTTATCTATTGCCTAAGAATATGTCAAAGCATGGCCGGTGTAGTATCCTAACATCGTCATTAGTTCAATTGGAGACCAAAACAAGCCTTATGCCACTTAAAATATTTTTACACAATAATCAAAGCCGAATATGAAATTTATTCGGTTTGGAGCTTTTGGTTGCTATAGGTGCTATACAGATTGAGGCTTTCAGTGATTTGTTATAAGTAGTGCAACAAATATCCAAGGGTTATCAATGTTTTGACGAGTCACTTATAGTTTATCTTAAGGTATGTCTAGATGCAAAATTACCTTGGGTTGCTATAAAATTGTTCATATTTCTAGACATGACAATTTGAAAGAGTTGGCACAGCAAGCATCCGGCTACTATGTTAATCATGGTGTGTTGCATTTCTATCAATAGCCGATGCTTAGTCTCGTCAGAATAGGTAAGGCCGAACCGAAGTCCACCGCTTCGGCCACTAATGAATTTTTCTTATACAAGCGAAAATAAGGATTGGAGAAGTTTATTATTGATTATCAGCAAAATCCTAGCAAAAGGGTGAATAATATGGTTCCGAGGATGACCTTGAGATACATATCTATGGGACTTTATCATCGGATTGTTAAGGAAGTTGAGAAAGTTTCACCCAAGCTTGCGTCAAAATATTCACACAAGCAATGGCCGAAATAAACTTATCGTCCTAAGAATATGCCAAAATGGCCGATGGAGTGTTGACATCGTCCTTAGAGCACGCTATGTGCAAGTTATTTTTCGGCGCACAGGCTTTGCCGAAAAACAGGGGGGCATGTGTTGACACCAGATTTTGGCACGGTCAAGAACTTATTTAAAATGGCCTTAAATGGAGAAGTGTTCTACATGAAAAAGTTTCGTATTGTCGATATGAACATCTTTGAAGTTTGGGCCATCGCCATTTGATCACATCTCAAAGGCCGAAGTTGCGTTCGAAATACTGAGATTTTGTATTCAGAACACTATTCGGCCCATTACGCCCCCAAGACTTCCTTGCATGGAAAAATGATCTACATGGATTGTCTTCGTCTCGTCGAAACGATTGATTTTGATATAAGAATCGTTCCAATCCGAGTACGTATGCAAAAGTTAGAGCCATCCAAATACAGCACTATCACAAGCCAAAAGTGGCGCGCCCCACCAGACACCCTGTCTGATGGGTAGCGCGAATAACAGCTTGTGTTGCATGAGTGATTTGACCCTCAATATTAACTCTAATCAAAAAACGTTCAACATAAAAGTTGTTCGTCTCGTCAAAACGATCAAGCTTGCTTTTGGGCTCGTTTCCATCTGAGGTCGTTTACCACCTCAAAAGTTACCCGCAAGGTGCAGCGAGTTTAAACCGAACAGTTTTGGAAAGTTCGGACAAAACCAATCCGAATTTGACTAGGGTTTTGGACGTGAATCCAAGCCTTTTCCTTGCACAGGAAGTCCAGCCGCCTCTTATATACCTGAGGGGTGATGGCCGATTGAACAACACACAATCGATCAATTCATCTACCACTTTTTATCTTTTATCTTTTCTCCTTAACCCCAGTTCTTTTTCTTCCTCGTTCTTCGTCTGTTCTTCTTGTTGCAGGGCGGCGAACCTCGAGGCCCTAAGGGCGGTCAGGTCGACCTAGTGCAGCCCATAGCCACCGCGCGCCTAGACGGGGTCCCTCCTGGGCGTGTGGGGTTTCGGGTCCTCAAAAGCACCCGCCAGATTGCCTGCGTACCGCGCTTCCGGCCGGGTCTCCTTCAACGTGAGCTGCGGTGCATCACCCTCGGCGTTGGAGGTACACGGTGACGTGTTCATGTGCGAACACAACAGCAGGTTCAATATCTACATCATTGTTTTTGCTAGGTTGAGCATCAACATGAACATTATCATTAACATTATCATTAGTTTCATGTTCATCACCTGATTGAGTTTCAGCATCAGAAATAGAAATATCATTGGGATTCTCAGGTGTGTCTATAGTAGGTTCACTAGAAGCATGCAAAGTCTATTCATTTTTATTTTTCTTCTTTTTGGAAGAACTAGGTGCCTCTAAATTGTTTCTCTGAGAATTTTGCTCGATTCTCTTAGGGTGGCCTTCAGGATACAAAGGTTCCTGAGTCATTCTACCAGTTCTAGTAGCCACTCTAACAGCAAAGTCATTTTTATTATTTAACTCATCAAGCAAATCATTTTGAGCTTTAAGTACTTGCTCAGCTTGAGTAGCAACCATAGAAGCATATTTGCTAATGAGTATGAGTTCACCTTTAACTCTAGCCATATTATCGCTCACGTGTCCTATCTCGAAAGCATTATTCTTTAACTCTCTACCAATATAAGCATTAAAACTTTCTTGTCTAGCCATAAAGTCATCAAATTCATCTAAACATGGGCTGTGAAATTTAGTAGAGGGGATTTCAACTTTATCATATCTATAGAGAGAATTTACCTTTACTACCTGTGTTGGGTTATCAAGACAATGTGGTTCTTCGACAGACGGTATATTAAGACCATGTATTTCTTCAATAGGTGGTAAATTCTCAACATCTTCAGCTTTAATACCTTTTTCTTTCATTGATTTCTTTGCCTCTTGCATATCTTCAGGACTGAGAAATAAAACACCTCTCTTCTTCGGAGTGGGTTTAGGAATAGGCTCAGGAGTTGACCCAATTGGTTCAGGAATTTCCTCAGGAATTGGCTCAGGAAGAGTCCAATTATTTTCATTAGTCAACATATTATTCAATAGTAATTCAGCTTCGTCGACGGTTCTTTCCCTGAAAACACAACCAGCACAACTATCCAAGTAGTCCTTGGAAGCATCGGTTAGTCCATTATAAAAGATATCAAGTATTTCATTTTTCTTGAGAGGATGGTCAGGCAAGGCATTAAGCAACCGGAGAAGCCTCCCCAAGCTTGTGGGAGACTCTCTTCTTTGATTTGCACAAAATTATATATTTCCCGCAAGGCAACTGTTTCTTATGAGCAGGGAAATATTTAGCAGAGAAATAACAAATCATATCCTGGGGACTACACACAAAACCAGGAGCAAGAGAATTGTACCAAGTCTAAGCATCACCCTTTAACGAGAACGGAAATATCTTAAGGATATAAAAATAGCGAGACTTCTCATCATTAGTAAACAGGGTAGCTATATCATTCAACTTGGTAAGATGTGCCACAATAGTTTCAGATTCAAGGCCATAAAAAGGATCAGATTCAACTAAAGTAATAATCTCATGATCAACAGAGAATTCATAATCCTTATCAGTAACACAAATAGGTGAAGTAGCAAAAGAAGGGTCGGGTTTCATTCTAGCATTAAGAGACTGTTGCTTCCATTTAGCTAATAATTTCTTAAGATCATATCTATCATTGCAAGCAAAGATAGCTCTAGTAGCTTCTTCATTCATAACATAACCCTCAGGAACAACAGGTAATTCATAATCATTGGGAGAACCTTCATCATCACTATCATCAATAATAGCATCTTCAATAATTTCATTCCCCCTAACTCTAGCAAGTTGTTCATCAAGAAATTCACCTAATGGCAAAGTAGTATCATGCACAGAAGTAGTTTCATCATGAATAGCAGAAGTGGCATCATCAATAACATGCGACATATCAGAATTCATAGCAGTAGCAAGTTTAGGTGTCGCAAGTTTACTAATAACAGAAGGAGAATCTAGTGCAGAGCTAGATGGCAGTTCCTTACCTCCCCTCGTAGTTGAGGGCAAAATCTTGGTTCTGTCGTCTTTCAAGTTCTTCATAGTGATCAACAGATATAAATCCCAAGTGACTCACAGGATAGAGCTATGCTCCCCGGCAACGACGCCAGAAATCAGTCTTGATAACCCACAAGTGTAGGGGATATTAAGGCCTCCTTTTAATAGAGAACCGGAACAAAGCATTAGCACATAGTGAATACATGAACTCCTCAAATTACGGTCATCACCGAGAAGTATCCCGATTATTGTCACTTCGGGGTTGTCGGATCATAACACATAATAGGTGACTATAGACTTGCAAGATAGGATCAAGAACACACATATATTCATGAGAACATAACAGGTTCAGATCTGAAATCATGGCACTCGGGTCCTAGTGACAAGCATTAAGCATAGCAAAGTCATAGCAACATCAATCTCAGAACATAGTGGATACTAGGGATCAAACCCTAACAAAACTAACTTGATTACATGGTAAATCTCATCCAACCCATCACCGCCCAGCAAGCCTACAATGGAATTACTCACGCACGGCGGTGAGCATCATGAAATTGGTGATGGAGGATGGTTGATGATGACGACGGCGATGAATCCCCCTCTCCGGAGCCCCGAACAGACTCCAGATCAGCCCTCCCAAGAGAGATTAGGGCTTGGCGGCGGCTCCATGTCGTAAAACTTTCTCTCTGATTTTTTTCTCCCCGAACGTGAATATATGGAGTTGGAGTTGAGGTCGGTTGAGGTCCAGGGGGCCCACGAGATAGGGGGCATGCCCAGGAGGAGGGGGCGCGCCCCCCTGTCTCGTGGACAGGGTGTGGGCCCCATGGTGTACTTCTTTCACCCAATAATTCTTATTAATTCCAAAAGGTGCCTCTGTGGATTTTCAGGACATTCCGAGAACTTTTCTTTTTTACACATAAAACAACATCATGGCAGTTCTGCTGAAAACAGCGCCAGTCTAGGTTAGTTTCATTCAAATCATGCAAGTTAGAGTCCAAAACAAGGGCAAAAGTGTTTGGAAAAGTAGATACGTTGGAGACGTATCAATGACCAGTCCTATCCCCCCCCCCGAGGTGCATGCTCTAACTTGGCAGGGTTATGTTGCTCATATCGTGCATATGGTATCTTGCATTGCTATGTCATTTGCTTAGTTTAGACATGCTTTGTGTGAATGCCACCTGTTTACTGTCTAATTACCATATATGTGTATTATGCAATGCCATCTTGTTGCAAGACATTATATATGTGAATTATGTAATGTTATCCTGTTGCAAGGCATTATATATGTGAATTATGCAATGCCATGCTGTTTAGGCAAGCGTCATATATTTGAATTATATCATGCTGTCCTTTTTTGTATTTATCATTCCTTTTGTCAACAATGTTTGTATATTCAACTTCTCTTCCTGTGCATCAACCATTTGAATTGGTGATGGAGAAATCTGGAGTGAAAACAAGGTCTTCAGAGCAGACAATGCTACCTGGTGAAGTGGATATCTTGCAGGTTACAGATAGCTCTTCAGAGGAGGATTCAGAGGCAGATTCCTATTATCCCCCTGAGGTGTATTCACAAACTTGGCATGGTTATATTACTCATATCATGCACATGTTATATTGCAATGCTTAGTTTTTACATCATATACACAATATTGAATGCCATCTCCTTAGTTAACACATCATATATGCGATTTCCCTCTGCTCACTTCCTTAGTATATAAATCATATATTTGAATTATATCATGCCCTGATGTTTACATAGACAGCATGTATCTGAATTATGGCATGCCAACCCATTTTCTAAAGACATAATATAGTTATATCATCTCATCCTGTTTACATAGTCATCATATTTTAAATTATGTCATTCTATCCATGAATTATATCATGCCATCATGTTTCCATTGACGGCATGTTTGTGATTTATGGCATGCCAACCACTTTAATAGACACGTCATATAGTTATATCATGTCATCCTGTTTACATAGTCATCATATTTTGAAGTATGTCATTCTATCCTATTTAGTTAGCCATCATACATGTGAAATTGTGTCATGCTATTCTGTTTAATTAGCCATCATATATGTGAAATTATGTCCTGCTATTCTGTTTGGTTAGACAACATAAATGTGAATTATTTCATGCCCTGTTTTCTTCCCTACTATCCATTGCACCTGTCTATCTTACAATGTCTGTACATTCAATTACTTTTGTTGTTTATCAGCCATTTCAATTGGAGGGGGTGATGGCAGTATCTATGGGAGTAAAAACACGGTCTTCAGAAAAGATCATGCTACCTGTCGATGGAGATAGAAGCACGGTTGTACTTGCCCAAGAACCAGCCCCACCACACATAACCCAGACTCACGCAAATTGTACCCCTACCCAGTTGGACAGAGAACCAGCCACACCCCTTCTAACCCCAACCCCAGCAGATAGTAACCCAGTTCTCGTTGACACAGCACCGTCTCCACCACAGAGCACCCAAACACGAGCAGTTAGTAAGGCAACTGCAGTGCCCAAAGCACGAGGACCACCACTCCGAACCCCAAGTCAATGCTTAAAGCAGAAGAATTGTTCTCAGGTCAGGTTCCGTAGCTATGGTTCATACTACTTTGCTCTTGCATCACTGTATTTACTCATACCAACTAATTTCAAATTTGAAGGATGCAATTGAAACTCCAATGGCGCAACAGGTATGTTTTAAACCTGTTTCTTTAACGTGTTTGCTGTTGTAACTTGCACTATGTTGATTTCAGTTTCAATTGAATAAATAGTTATGTTCTCATGCCATGCACATTACAAGTGTTGTTATTGTTGTGTAGTTTCCCACACTTATATTCTGTCTATGCTGCTTTGTCTTAAATATATATGATTCGAACTGTATCTATCTTGATTTGGCAACATAAACTAGAATGATATAGACCATACAGTGACCATACTACATAGATATATGTTTGTTTCATGTTGTTATCATGTCCACCTTACTACTGAACTGGTTTACCAAAATGAGTTTCATATACTACATTGTAAACCTGTGATGTGTTTGTTTGTTTCTCTTTTAGAACGCGGATAAAATATTGGAGAAGAGTACCCCATTATGCAATGGTAAAGGAAGTAATGCAGATAAGGTTCAAGATAGTGAGACATCCCTGTTGGTCTCCAACAAAGCTGATAAAAACTATATTGAAGACACTATGACAACCCCAAAGTCCTGTCCTAATGTAGTGTTCGAGTTACTGGCTACTACTGCTGGCACCAGCTCTTCGAACTCGTTGCCTGAATCAGTTCGGCTTGTTGAGTCTCAACTTCAAGTTGAAAGACATCGATCAGATGTTATGCGACAGGAACCGAAGGACTGAGGAAGTTCCTGCAGAATTCAGATGCATACTTTCTGGTGCAATAGCAAGTGCTGGAGGATTTAAGCGCCAAACAAGAGAAATTTAATAAGCTTGCTAAGCATCTTGCCAGCATTATGGGTACCCAGGATATTGTTTCTTGAGCTCTTCTGAAGTGGTTTCAGTTCTGGACTTGTTTTGCTGCGGCGTTTATATGCTGTTGTGTTCCCTATATTTGCACTGGTAGCGAACTTTGATGCCCGGTGGATGTAATATGTGTAATAGCCGTGATAGCCTAGCGTAAGTTGCTTGCTTATTTATTCCTTATTGTCTTGTTTATTTCTTTGCTTGTAGTCAGTGCAGTTCTTTTTCCGTGGTTTGCTAGTGGCCGCAATAACCTATTTTTTAAAACTAGGCCACAATAACCATGGGCTACATATTTACTGTAGTTACCATTTCCCTCCTATGGGCCGTAGAAACAATGGGCCTTCTACGGGTCGTAGAAACAATGGGCCTTATACGGGTCATAGACACAATGGGCCTTCTACGGGTCGTATCATCAATGGGCCTTCTACGGGTCGTATGATCGGTTGACCAAACATGGGCCAATAACAGACCGCATTATGGCCGTAAACGGGCTAGAGTTGGAATCGTCTGTTCATGGGCCGACCATAACGGGACGTCGTTAATCGGCCGTATTTGATGACGCTATGAAAACAGCCCAACGTATTGATGGGCCACAAACGGGCTGACTGTAACCTCAGGCTAAATTTAGCCCACGAGCAGAAAATGACAGTAACACGTCATAAGTAAAGAATGCTGGAAATGAGCCCAAGAAAAAATGGGCTCTGAGAAGGCCGAAAGATAACATGGGCTGGAAACGGCCCAATGGAATAATGGGCCGTTAATGGGTATAAAGTGATACACTGTTCATTATGGGCCAGTTTCACCACGGGCCGTTAATGGGTATAAAGTGATACACTATTCATTACGGGCCAGCTTCACCATAGGTCGTTAATGGGCCAAGAGTTACAAAGGGCCTCATATGGGCCGAAAGACGTCATGGGCCATACATGGGCCAGAAGTGAAAATGGGCTGGAATCATCTTGGATGGCCCATATAACGCTACTGGGCCTAATTCGGATAGGGCGTAACGGGCCCTGCTTTAGCGGGTTGTAAATGGGCTATATGCAAACAGGCCGTTAACAGGCTTTCCATGGGCCGGCCTGCCACCTTTTGACCAAGTCAAATGGGCCGGCCTTTTCACAGGAATGGGCCTCTGTTGGGCCGTGCCACGTGTCGACGTATCATAGGCGCCTTCTGTCCAATGAGTGGGTGACATCTGTCCCAATGGTGAGCCGACATGTGTTTCCTCCAGCCAATGATGATTTTACATGTGGAAAATCCCCATTGGTCGGGGCTATTAACGGGTTATCGGATCCAAAATCGGACCCTATAGCTTAACGGCATTCCGTTACGGTGGAAGCCACGTGTCGGTCACCCTTGACGAAAGCACTTTTGTGGCACGATTTATCGTCATGGAAGTGGACACTTCCGTGATGATAATTTTGGTAATGTCATGGAACACTTCTACAACAGCACAGGTATGACTATCTTGATTCTGTCATAAAATCGTCATAGATGTACATGCATGACAGAAAACGCGACCTACTGTGACAAACACGTATCATCACGGAAGTGCATTTTTTTGTAGTGCACCCCTTCGTCCACGGCCTCATGTTCTACTACGGGCTAGATTTCCATGATCTAGCCCCAAATTCTTTCCTTCACATCTTGGCGTTCATCGTCGTGTGTGAGGCGCTACTCCGCATCCCCCCACACTTTGGCCTATGGCTTAAAGTCTTCAATCTGAAGCCGAAGGTGGTCGACGGGCAGCATGCAGACTGCGGCGGCGCCATGGTGAGCAAGCTCCCCAACGCAGTTTGGCCAAAGGGGGCCTTCGTCGAGACCATCAAGGTGTGGCAACAGGAGTGGTTCTACATAATCGAACCCCACGATGCCAAGTGGGAAGCCACTCATGAGTTCAGATCCGGACCCCCTGATACGTCTCCAACGTATCTATGATTTTTTATTGTTTCATACTATTATATTACCCCTTTTGGATGTTTATGGGCTTTATTTTACACATTTATATCATTTTTGGGACTAACCTACTAACCGGAGGCCCAGCCCGTATTGCTGTTTTTTTGCCTATTTCAGTATTTCGAAGAAAAGGAATATCAAATGGAGTCCAAACGGAGTGAAACCTTCTGGAGCGTGATTTTTGGAACGAACGTGATCCAGAGGACTTGGAGTGCAAGTCAAGAAGCAGCCGAGGCGGCCACAAGAGGGTAGGACGCCCCCCCCCTATAGGGCGCGCCCCTGTCTCGTGGGCCCCTCGGGCGGCCACCGACGTACTTCTTCCTCCTATATAAGCCTACGTACCCCGAAAACATCTAGGGAGCCAACGAAACACAATTTCCACCGCCGTAACCTTCTGTATCCGTGAGATCCCATCTTGGAGCCTTCGTCGACGCTCCGCCGGAGGGGGGGTCGACCACGGAGGGCTTCTACATCAACACCATAGCCCCTCCGATGAGTTGTGAGAAGTTTACCACAGACCTTCGGGTCCATAGTTATTATCTAGATGGCTTCTTCTCTCTTTTTGGATCTCAATACAATGTTCTCCCCCTCTCTTGTGGAGATCTATTTGATGTAAACTCTTTTTGCGGTGTGTTTGTCGAGATCCGATGAATTGTGGGTTTATTATCAAGTTTATCTATGAGAAATATTTGAATCTCCTCTGAATTCTTTTATGTATGATTGAGTTATCTTTGCAAGTCTCTTCGAATTATCAGTTTTGTTTGGCCTACTAGATTGATCTTTCTTGCCATGGGAGAAGTGCTTAGCTTTGGGTTCAATCTTGTGGTGTCCTTACCCAGTGACAGAAAGGGTTGCAAGGCACGTATTGTATTGTTGCCATCGAGGATAAAAAGATGGGGTTTATATCATATTGCTTGAGTTTATCCCTCTACATCATGTCATCTTGCTTAAGGCGTTACTCTGTTCTTATGAACTTAATACTCTTGATGCAGGCAGGAGTCGGTCGATGTGTGGAGTAATAGTAGTAGACGCAGGCAAGAGTCGGTCTACTTGTCACGGACGTGATGCCTATATACATGATAATGCCTAGATAATCTCATAATTATTCGCTTTTCTATCAATTGCTCGACAGTAATTTGTTCACCCACCGTAATACTTATGCTATCTTGAGAGAAGCCACTAGTGAAACCTATGGCCCCCGGGTCTATCTTTTATCATATTTGCTTCCAATCTACTTTTATTTGCATATTTACCTTTTGTATCTATATTATAAAATACCAAAAATATATTTATCTTATCATACTATCTCTATTAGATCTCACTTTTGTAAGTGTCCGTGAAGGGATTGACAACCCCTTTATTGCGTTGGTTGTGAGTTCTTTGTTTGTTTATGTAGGTGCGTGGGACTTTTGAGGAGCCTCCTACTGGATTGATACCTTGGTTCTCAAAAACTGAGGGAAATACTTACGCTACTATTGCTGCATCACCCTTTCCTCTTCAAGGAAAACCAACGCAAGCTCAAGACGTAGCAAGAAGGATTTCTGGCGCCGTTGCCGGGGAGGTCTTCGCTCAAGTCAAGACATACCAAGTACCCATCACAAACTCATCTCCCTCGCATTTACATTATTTGCCATTTGCCTCTCGTTTTACTCTCCCCCACTTCACCCTTGCCGTTTTATTCGCCCTCTCTTTCTCAATCTTCTTCTCCTTTTTCCGTTTGCCTTCCCGTTGCCATGGCCGAATCAAAAAGAACTAAGGGCCCTTTCCTAGGTTCTGGTACCTTGGATAACCCCTCTATCCTCTCTAAGCTCATAAATAATGATGCTATAGAAAGACCCACCGGGGTCACCAATGAGAGCTTGAATGATTTTGATGAGGATGACTCTGGAATTTTTCGCTATTTACTTGATGAGTCTTTAAAAGATGCTTGGGATAGGTTATGAAGGATTCGGGCTAGCTATGGGCCACAATATCAAATTGAAGTTTACTTAAAAAGTTTCTATGTTGGCTTGCTTGCTTCTTAAACAAGTTTTAGATTCTATTTTTGAAGAAGGTTTTCTTGAAGGGGATGCTATAGATACTTATGACAAAATGAAAACCATATTTGGGCACCCTATAAATGATAAGGTTGAATCAACTACTCTCTTGTGCTTTTATCAAAATGAAATTATTAAAGAGATGAAGTCTAGCTTAGAGGCAAACTTACGTAACGTGCTTAATCTTACATCTTCCATTAATGGCAATGTGCTTACCCTAAATAGAAGAATGAATGCCATTGAAAGGAGATCCTCTCCGAGTGCCAAAGATGGCACTACTTAGATCGATCTTCGCTTTTATGCCTAGCTAGGGGCGTTAAACGATAGCGCTAGTTGGGAGGCAACCAATTTTCTTTGTGTTTTTTGTTTTTGTTCCTGTTTAGTAATAAATCTTGCATCTACCACCTGTTTAGATGTGTTTTTATCTTTTAATTAGTGTTTGTGCCAAGTAGAACCTATAGGATAACCTATGATGTTAGTTGATTTGATTCTGCTAAAAAACAGAAAATTTGCACACACGAATTTAGTTTTGTTAAATCACAGAAATGTGATATTGCGTTTATTCTTTTTGCTGCTGATCAATAGACAAATTTTCCAGGACTTCCTATTTTGGTAGGATTTTTTGAGTTCCAGAAGTTTGCGTTAGTTACAGATTGCTACAGACTATTCTGTTTTTGACAGATTCTGTTTTTTGTGTGTTGTTTGCTTATTTTGATGCATCTATCGCTAGTAAAATAGTTTATAAACCATAGAGAAGTTGGAATACAGTATGTTTAACACCAAAATAAATAAAGAATGAGTTAATTACAGTACCTTATGTATTGGTTTTGTTTTCTTTCACTAACGGAGCTTATAAGATTTCCTGTTGAGTTTCGTGTTGTGAAGTTTTCAAGTTTTGGGTAAAGCTTTTATGGACTATGGAATAAGGAGTGGCAAGAGCCTAAGCTTGGGGATGCCCATGGCACCCCAAGATATTCAAGGATAGCCAAAAGCCTAAGCTTGGGGATGCCCCGGGAAGGCATCCCCTCTTTCGTCTTCATTCATTGGTAACTTTACTTGGAGCTATATTTTTATTTGCCACATGATATGTGTTTTGCTTGGAGCATTGTGTATTATATTAGTCTTTTCTTTTTAGTTTACCACAATCATCCTTGCTGTACACACCTTTTGGGAAAGCCTACTTGATTAGAATTTGCTAGAATACTCTATGTGCTTCACTTATATCTTTTGAGCTTGATAGTTTTTGCTCTAGTGCTTCACTTATATCTTTTAGAGCACGGTGGTGACTTAATTTTGAAGAAATTGCTAGTCTCTCATGCTTCACTTATATCTTTTTGAGAGTCTTTTAGAACAGCATGGTATTTGCTATGGTTACAAAGTTGGTCCTAGAATGATGAGCATCCAAGTTGGGTATAATAAAAACTATCATAGAAAAAGAATTGGATGCTATGATCAATTTGATGCTTGATAATTGTTTTGAGATATGGAGGTAGTGATATTAGAGTCATGCTAGTTGAGGTGATCATGAAAAATACTTGTGTTGGGGTTTGTGATTCCCGTAGCATGCACGTATGGTGAACCGCTTTGTGATGAAGTTGGAGCACAATATTATTTATTGATTGTTTTCCTTATGAGTGGCGGTCGGGGACGAGCGATGGTTTTTTCCTACCAATCTATCCCCCTAGGAGCAAGCGCATATTACTTTTGTTTTTGATGACTTCTATATTTTTGCAATAAGTACATGAGTTCTTTTGACTAATGTTGAGTCCATGGATTATACGCACTCTCACTCTTCCACCATAGCTAGCCTCTCTTGTGTCGCGCAACTTTCGCCGGTACCATACACCCACCATATACCTTCCTCAAAACAGCCACCATACCTACCTATTATGGCATTTCCATAGCCATTCCGAGATATATTGCCATGCAACTTTCTGCCGTTCCGTTCATATGACACGCATTACTTTTGTCATATTGCTCTTTGCATGATCATGTAGTTGACATCGTATTTTTGGCAAGGCCACCTTCATAATTTTCATACATGTCGCTCTTGATTCATTGCATATCCCGGTACACCGCCGGAGGCATTCATATAGAGTCATATCTTGTTCTAGCTTTGAGTTGTAATTCTTGAGTTGTAAATCAATAAAAGTATGATGATCTTCATTATTAGAGCATTGTCCTAGTGAGGAAAGAATGATGGAGACTATGATTCCCCCACAAGTCGGGATGAGACTTTGGACTTTACAAAAAGAAAACAAAAGAAAGAAGAAGAAGAAAAAGAGA
Organism: Triticum dicoccoides; assembly: GCF_002162155.2. Taxonomy (NCBI): domain Eukaryota; kingdom Viridiplantae; phylum Streptophyta; class Magnoliopsida; order Poales; family Poaceae; genus Triticum; species Triticum dicoccoides. The sequence goes on from NC_041385.1 coordinate 225,890,942, forward strand.
AAGGCCAAAAAGAAAAAAAGAAAGGCCAAAGAAAAAAATAAAAAAAATGAGAGAAAAAGAGAGAAGGGACAATGCTACTATCTCTTTTTCCACACTTGTGCTTCAAAGTAGCACCATGATCTTCATGATAGAGAGTCTCATATGTTGTCACTTTCACATACTAGTGGGAATTTTTCATTATAGAACTTGGCTGGTATATTCCAATGATGGGCTTCCTCAAAATGCCCTAGGTCTTCGTGAGCAAGCAAGTTGGATGCACACCCACTTAGTTTCTTTTGTTGAGCTTTCATATATTTATAGCTCTAGTGCATCCGTTGCATGGCAATCCCTACTCACTCACATTGATATCTATTAATGGGCATCTCCATAGCCCGTTGATACGCCTAGTTGATGTGAGACTATCTTCTCCTTTTTGTCTTCTCCACAACCACCATCCTATTCCACATATAGTGCTATGTCCATGGCTCACGCTCATGTACTGCGTGAAAGTTGAAAAAGTTTGAGATTATTAAAGTATGAAACAATTGCTTGGCTTGTCATCGGGGTTGTGCATGATTAAATACTTTGTGTGATGAAGATAGAGCAACAATCAGACTATATGATTTTGTAGGGATAACTTTCTTTGGCCATGTTATTTTGAGAAGACATGATTACTTTGATTAGTATGCTTGAAGTATCACCATTTTCATGTTAATTTGAACTTTTATTTTCTATCATTTGGATCTGAACATTCATGCCAAAATAAAGAAAATTACATTGAGAATTATGCTAGGTAGCATTCCACATCAAAAATTCTGTTTTTATCATTTACCTACTCGAGGACGAGCAGGAATTAAGCTTGGGGATGCTTGATACGTCTCCAACGTATCTATAATTTTTGATTGTTTCATGCTATTATATTACCCCTTTTGGATGTTTATGGGCTTTATTTTACACATTTATATCATTTTTGGGACTAACCTACTAACCGGAGGCCCAGCCCGTATTGCTGTTTTTTTGCCTATTTCAGTATTTCGAAGAAAAGGAATATCAAACAGAGTCCAAACAGAATGAAACCTTCGGGAGTGTGATTTTTGGAACGAACGTGATCCAGAGAACTTGGAGTGCAAGTCAAGAAGCAGCCAAGGCGGCCACGAGAGGGTAGGGCGCCCCCCCCCCCCAATAGGGCGCGCCCCCTGTCTCGTGGGCCCCTCGGGCGGCCACCGACGTACTTCTTCCTCCTATATAAGCCTACGTACCCCGAAAACATCCAGGGAGCCAACGAAACACAATTTCCACCGCTGTAACCTTCTATATCCGCGAGATCCCATCTTGGAGCCTTCGCCGGCGCTCCGCCGGAGGGGGAATCGACCATGGAGGGCTTCTACATCAACACCATAGCCCCTCCTATGAGTTGTGAGTAGTTTACCACAGACCTTCGGGTCCATAGTTATTAGCTAGATGGCTTCTTCTCTCTTTTTGGATCTCAATACATTGTTCTTCCCCTCTCTTGTGGAGATCTATTCTATGTAAACTCTTTTTGCGGTGTGTTTGTCGAGATCCGATGAATTGTGGGTTTATGATCAAGTTTATCTATGAGAAATATTTGAATCTCCTCTGAATTCTTTTATGTATGATTGAGTTATCTTTGCAAGTCTCTTCGAATTATCAGTTTGGTTTGGCCTACTAGATTGATCTTTCTTGCCATGGGAGAAGTGCTTAGCTTTGGGTTCAATCTTGCGGTGTCCTTACCCAGTGACAGAAAGGGTTGCAAGGCACGTATTGTATTGTTGCCATCGAGGATAAAAAGATGGGGTTTATATCATATTGCTTGAGTTTATCCCTCTACATCATGTCATCTTGCTTAAGGCGTTACTCTGTTCTTATGAACTTAATACTCTAGATGTAGGAAGGAGTCAGTCGATGTGTGGAGTAATAGTAGTAGATGCGGGCAAGAGTCGGTCTACTTGTCATGGACGTGATGCCTATATACATGATCATGCCTAGATAATCTCATAATTATTCGCTTTTCTATCAATTGCTCGACAGTAATTTGTTCACCCACCGTAATACTTATGCTATCTTGGGAGAAGCCACTAGTGAAACCTATGGCCCCCGGGTCTATCTTTTATCATATTTTCTTCCAATCTACTTTTATTTGCATCTTTACTTTTTGCATCTATATTATAAAATACCAAAAATATATTTATCTTATCATACTATCTCTATTAGATCTCACTTCCGCAAGTGGCCGCGAAGGGATTGACAACCCCTTTATTGTGTTGGTTGAGAGTTCTTTGTTTGTTTGTGTAGGTGCGTGGGACTTTTGAGGAGACTCCTACTGGATTGATACATTGATTCTCAAAAAGTGAGGGAAATACTTACGCTACTATTGCTGCATCACCCTTTCCTCTTCAAGGAAAACCAACACAAGCTCAAGACGTAGCAAGAAGGATTTCTGGCGCCATTGCTGGGGAGGTGTTCGCTCAAGTCAAGACATACCAAGTACCCATCACAAACTCATCTCCCTCGCATTTACATTATTTACCATTTGCCTCTCGTTTTCCTCTCCCCCACTTCATCGTTGTCGTTTTATTTGCCCTCTCTTTCCCAGTCTTCTTGTCCTTTTTTTATTTGCCTTCCCGTTGCCATGGCCGAATCAAAAAGAACTAAGGGCCCTTTCCTAGGTTATGGTACCTTGGGTAACCCCTCTATCCTCTCTAAGCTCATAAATAATGACGCTATACAAAGACCCACCGGAGTCACCAATGAGAGCTTGAATGATTTTGATGAGGATGACTCTGGAATTTTTCACTATTTACTTGATGAGTCTTTAAAAGATGCTTGGGATAGGTTATTAAGGATTCGGGCTAGCTATGTGCCACAATATCAAATTGAAGTTTACTTAAAAAGTTTCTATGTTGGCTTGCCTGCTTCTTTTAAAAAAGTTTTAGATTCTCTTTTTGAAGAAGGTTTTCTTGAAGGGGATGCTATAGATACTTATGAAAAAATGAAAACCATATTTGGGCACCCTATAAATGATAAGGTTGAATCAACTACTCTCTTGTGCTTTTATCAAAATGAAATTATTAAAGAGATGAAGTCTAGCTTCTTCCATAACGTGCTTAATCTTACATCTTCCATTAATGGCAATGTGCTTACCCTAAATAGAAGAATGAATGCCATTGAAAGGAGATCCTCTCCGAGTGCCAAAGATGGCACTACTTAGATCTATCTTCGCTTTTATGCCTAGCTAGGGGCGTTAAACGATAGCGCTAGTTGGGAGGCAACCCAATTTTCTTTGTGTTTTTTGTTTTTGTTCCTACTTAGTAATAAATCTTGCATCTACCTCATGTTTATATGTGTTTTTATCTTTTAATTAGTGTTTGTGCCAAGTAGAACCTATAGGATAACCTATGATGTTAGTTGATTTGATTCTGCTGAAAAACAGAAAAGTTTCGTGCACGAATTTAGTTTTATTAAATCACAAAAAAGTGCTTTTGCGTTGATTCTTTTTACTGATGATCAATAGACAAATTTTCCAGGACTTCCTATTTTGGTAGGATTTTGAGAGTTCCAGAAGTTTGCGTTAGTTACAGATTGCTACAGACTGATCTGTTTTTGATAGATTCTGTTTTTTGTGTGTTGTTTGCTTATTTTGATGCATCTATGGCTAGTAAAATAGTTTATAAACCATAGAGAAGTTAGAATACAGTATGTTTAATACCAAAATAAATAGAGAATGAATTAATTACAGTAGCTTGTGTACTGGTTTTGTTTTCTTTCACTAACGGAGCTTATAAGATTTCCTGTTGAGTTTTGTGTTGTGAAGTTTTCAAGTTTTGGGTAAAGCTTTTATGGACTATGGAATAAAGAATGGCAAGAGCCTAAGCTTGGGGATGCCCATGGCACCCCAAGATATTCAAGGATAGCCAAAAGCCTAAGTTTGGGGATGCCCCGGGAAGGCATCCCCTCTTTCGTCTTCGTTCATTGGTAACTTTACTTGGAGCTATATTTTTATTCGCCACATGATATGTGTTTTGCTTGGAGCGTCGTGTATTATATTAGTCTTTGCTTTTTAGTTTACCACAAGCATCCTTGCTGTACACACCTTTTGGGAGAAGCCTACTTGATTAGAATTTGCTAGAATACTCTATGTGCTTCACTTATATCTTTTGAGCTTGATAGTTTTTGCTCTAGTGCTTCATTTATATCTTTTAGAGCACGGTGGTGACTTAATTTTGAAGAAATTGCTAGTCTCTCATGCTTCACTTATATCTTTTTGAGAGTCTTTTAGAACATCCTGGTATTTGCTATGGTTACAAAGTTGGTCCTAGAATGATGAGTATCCAAGTTGGGTATAATAAAAACTATCATAGAAAAAGAATTGGATGCTATGATCAATTTGATGCTTGATAATTGTTTTGAGATATGGAGGTAGTGATATTAGAGTCATGCTAGTTGAGGTGATCATGAAAAATACTTGTGTTGGGGTTTGTGATTCCCATAGCATGCACGTATGGTGAACCGCTTTGTGATGAAGTTGGAGCACAATTTTATTTATTGATTGTCTTCCTTATGAGTGGCGGCCGGGGACGAGCGATGGTTTTTTCCTACCAATCTATACCCCTAGGAGCAAGCGCGTAGTACTTTTGTTTATGATGACTTCAAGATTTTTGCAATAAGTACATGAGTTCTTTTGACTAATGTTGAGTCCATGGATTATACGCGCTCTCACCCTTCCACCATTGCTAGCCTCTCTTGTGACGCACAACTTTCGCCGGTACCATACACCCACCATATACCTTCCTCAAACACTACAAAAAAAATACACTTCCGTGATGATACGTGTTTGTCACAGTAGGTCGCGTTTTTTGTCATGCATGTACATCCATGACGATTTTATGATAGAATCAAGATAGTCATACCTGTGCTGTCGTAGAAGTGTTCCATGACATTACCAAAATTATCATCACGGAAGTGTCCACTTCCATGACGATAAATCGCGCGTCACAGAAGTGCTTTCGTCAAGGGTGACCGACACGTGGCATCCACCGTAACGGAACGCCGTTAAGCTATCGGGTTGGGTTTTGGATCCGATAACCCGTTAACAGCCCCGACCAATGGGGATTTTCCACGTGTAAAATCATCATTGGCTCGAGGAAACACGTGGCGGCTCATCGTTGGGACAGATGTCATCCACTCATTGGACAGAAGGCGCCTATGATATGTCGACACGTGGCACGGCCCAACAGAGGCCCAGTCCTGTGAAAAGGCCGGCCTATTTGACTTGGTCAAAAGGTGGCGGGCCGGCCCATGGAAAGCCTGTTAACGGCATGTTCGCATATAGCCCATTTACAGCCCACTAACCCAAGGCCCTTTACGCCCTATCCAAATTAGGCCCAGTAGTGTCATCTGGGCCATCCAATATGATTCTAGCTCGTTTTCACTTCTGGCCCATGTATGGCCCATGACGTCTTTCGGCCCATATGAGGCCCTATGTAACTCTTGGCCTATTAATGGCCTGTGGTGAAACTAGCCCACAATGAACAGTGTATCACTTTACACCCATTAACGGCCCGTGGTGAAGCTGGCCCGTAATGAACGGTTTATCACTTTATACCCATTAAGGGCCCGTTATTCAGTTGGGCCGTTTCCAGCCCATGTTATCTTTCGGCCTTCTCAGAGCCCATTTATTCTTGGGCTCATTTCCAGCATTCATTTACTTATGACCCGTTACTGTCATTTTCTGCTTGTGGGCCAAATTTAGCCCGTGGTTACAATCGGCCCGCTTGTGGTCCATTAATACGTTGGGCCGTTTTCATAGCGTCATCAAATACGGCCTATTAACGATGGCCCATTATGGTCATACGGCCCGTATAAGGCCCATTGATCATACGGCCCGTAGAAGGCCCATTGTTTCTACGGCCCGTAGAAGGCCTACTGTTTCTACGGCCCGTAGAAGGCCCACTGTTTCTACGGCCCGTAGGAGGACCAGTGTCACTACAGTAAATATTAGCCCATGGTTATTGTGGCCTAGTTTTAAAAAATAGGTTATTGCAGCCACTAGCAAACCGCGGAAAAAGAACTGCACTGACTACAAGCAAACAAATAAACAAGACAACAAGGAATAAATTAGCAAGCAACTTATGCTAGGCTATCACGGCTATTACACATATTACATCCACTGGGCATCAAAGTTCGCCACCAGTGCAAATATAGGGAACAAAGAAGCATATCATATACACTGGTTGTCAAAGTTGGTGACCAGCGCAAATAAACGCCGCAGCAAAACAAATCAAGAACTGAAACCACTTCAGAAGATCTCAAGAAACAATATCCTGGGTACCCATAATGCTGGCAAGATGCTTAGCAAGCTTATTAACTTTCTCTTGTTTGGCGCTTAAATCCTCCAGCGCTTGCTGTTGCACCAGAAAATATGAATCTGAATTCTGCAGGGACTTCCTCAGTCCTTCAGCTTCCTGTCGCAGCACATCTGATCGATGTCTTTCAACTTGAAGTTGAGACTCAAGAAGACAAACTGATTCAGGCAGCGAGTTCAAAGAGCTTGTGCTAGCAGTAGTGGCTAGTAACTCGAACACTACATCAAGACAGGACTTTTGGGTTCGCTCACTGTCGTCAAGATAGTTTTTATCAGCTTTCTTGGAGACCAACAGGGATGTCTCACTATCTTGAACCTTATCTGCATTACTTCCTTTACCATTGGATAGCGCGGTACTATTATCCAATATTTTGTCCTCATTCTAAAAGAGAAACAAGCAGACACATCACATGTTTACCATGTTGTATATGAAACTCTTTTTGGTAAATGAGTTCAGTAGTAAAGTGGACAGGATAACAGCATGAAACAAACATATATCTATATACCATGGTCACTTTATGGTCTATATCATTCTAGTTTTTGTTGCCAAATCAAGATAGAGACACAGTTTAAATAATATTTGTTCAGGACAAAGCAGAATAGACAGAATATAAGTGTGGATAACTATAGAGCAATAACAACACTTGTAATGTGCATGACACGAGAACGTAAATGTTTATTCAATTGAAACTGAAATCAACATAGAGCAGGTTACAACAGCAAACCAGTTAAAGAAACAGGTTTAAAACATACCTGTTGCGCCATTGGAGTTTCAATTCCATCCTTCAAATTTGAAAATAGTTGGTATGAGTAAATACAGTAATGCAAGAGCAAAGGATTATGAACCATAGCTACAGAACCTGACCTGAGAACAAATCTTCTTCTCCTTTAAGCATTGAGTTGGGATTCAGAGTGGTGGTCCTCGTGCTTTGGGCACTGCAGTTCCCTTACTAACTGCTCGTGTTTGGGTGCTCTATGGTGGAGACGGTGCTGTGTCAACTGGAACTGGGTTACTATCTGCCGGGGTTGGGGTTAGAAGGGGTGTAGCTGGTTCTCTATCCAACTGGGTAGGGGTACAATCTGCGAGAGTCTGGGTTATGTGTGGTGGATCTGGTCCTTGGGCAAGTACAACCATGGTTCTATCTACATCAATTGGTAGCACTATCTTTTCTGAAGACCGTGTTGTTACTCCCTTAGATACTGCCATCACGCTCTCCAATTCAAATGGCTGATAAACAAGAAAAGTAATTGAAAGTATAGAGATTGTATGATAGACAGGTGCAATGGATAGTGGGGAATAAAAGAGGGCATGAAATAATTCATATTTATGTTGTCTAACCAAACAGGATAGCATGACACAATTTCACATATATGATGGCTAACTAAACAGGATAGCATGACACAATTTCACATTATGATGGCTAACTAAAAAAGATCAAAAGAAATAGTTCAAAATATGAGACTATGTAAATAGGATGACATGACATAACTATATAATGTGTTTATTAAATAGGTTGGCATGCCATAATTCACATACATTCATGGATAGAATGCCATAATTCTAAATATGATGACAGTAAACACTAAATAGAATGAAATGATATAACTATATGATGTCTTTATTAAATGGGTTGCCATGCCATAATTCAGATAGATGATGTGTATGTACTATGTAAACATGATGGCATGATATAATTCAAATATATGATTTATAGAGTAAGCAAGTAAGCAGATGGCAATCCATATATGATGTAAAAACTACACAATGCAAGTCAACATGCATGACATGGGTAATATAACCCTGCCAAGTTTGAGCATAGACCTCAGGGGGGAAATAGGACTGGTCATCAGTCTCTGAATCCTCCTCTGAGGAGCTCTCTGTAACCAGCAAGATGTCTGCTTCAGCAGGTAGCATTGTCTGCTCTGAATACCTTGTTTTCACTCCAGATACTTCCATCACCGCTTCAAATGGTTGATGCACAGGAAGAGTAGTTGAATATACAAACGTTGTCGACAAATGGAACACGTAATACAAAAAATGATAGCATGATATAATTCACATACATGATGATTGGCTAAACAACATGGCATTGCATAATTCACATATATAATGCCTTTGCAACAAGATAGCATTGCATAATTCACATATATAATGTCTTGCAACAAGATGGCAATGCATAATTCACATATATGGTAATTAGACACTGAACAGGTGGCATTCACACAAAGCATGTCTAAACTAATCAAATGACATAGCAATGCGAGACACCATACGCACGATATGAGCAACATAACCCTGCCAAGTTAGAGCATAGACCTCGGGGGAAATAGGACTGGTCATCTGTCTCTAAATCCTCCTCTAAGGAGCTATCCGTAACCAGCGAGATATGCACTTCGTCAGATAGCATACTCTGCTCTGAAGACCTTGTTTTCACTCCAGAATTTGCCATCACCGTGTCAAATGGCTGATGCACACGAAGAGCAGTTGAATGTACTACCATTGTTGACAAATGTAATATGTAACGATAAAAAAAGGATGGCCTGATATAATTTACATATAAGATGACTGGCTAAGCAGGATGGCATTGCAAAATTCACATATATGATGCCTGGCTAAACAAGATGGAGTTGCATAATTCACATAAATGATGAATAAACTAAACAGATGCCATTCGCACAAAGGATGTCTAAACTAAGCAGATGACATATTTGATGTATGAAGTAAGCAATGCAAGACACCATATGCATGATATAACCAACATCAGCATGCCAAGTTAGAGCGAAGGCCTCAGGGGGTAAATAGGAGTTGTCTTCTCCTTCTGAATCCCCCTCAGAACAGATATCTTCCTCTTGATTACAATCCGAAATGTGTGGAGGGGGGGCTGCCTTTGCGCCTACCATGGAGCGACGTTTGCATGAAATTTTATTGCCACGCAAGGCTCGTCTCTTTTGCTCTACATGTTCAGTTCCATTGTTTACAATAACTATCATGCATAGGAATAAAACATAGTGAGATTATGTAAGTGGTGCATGCAGAAATCCAGAGTAATGGTAGCAACCTATGGATAGACCCAAAACCAATAATAGCAGGCAGATAATGGCTTTAGTTAAAAAATACAGATAATGGCTTCTTTACTGTTTGTTTCGCACCCAACATGAAACTCATAGTAGAGACCGGAGATTAACCAGATAGTAGATAGATACTATTGATAGCGGCCCCGATATGTACCCCACAACCATTTAAAAACTCAAGTTTGACCATTAGTTTGGAGCTGACTCAGAGTCTAATCGGTGAACAGGACGATAAAGTAGCATGTAATATTAAGCGATGCATGACATAAGCAGACACGAAAGAGTGCAACCTCTCTTGCGGACCCGTGTAGTCCTCGAGGTCATCTGCTCGGTTGATGATGGTAATGCAGTTTTCATGGCTGCCAGCGGCGGGAAGAAGATCTGAGGCGGCGAAAGACAGTCCGGAGGCCGTATCCCTGCTGTGCTGGACCCTTCTGTCGTTGGAGCAGCTGAGCTGGGGTGGACGACGGCGCAGCAGGAGTGGGACAAACCACGCAAGGTTTTCTTTGACAACTATCTGTAAGAGAAGTAATTCTGTAAGGGCTCGTTTGAATTGGAGGATTCCAACAATATAGGGATAGGAAATAGACAGGAATAGGATAGGAATGCACGTGCAAAACAGAGAATTTAAAAACACAGGATTTCTGCCAATCTGGGTGTTTGATTCACAGCAATTGGAAGATCACAGGATGCAAAGAAGCATGGTGAGATTAAGTCAAACCACAAGAAAATGTACGGTTATAATGCTATTATGCTACTATCTCTTAGTCTTGTACTTCATGAATAGGAATTTGAAAAGGAGGACAAGTGAAAATTAAAATTCCTACGTTTTTTCTTTCAAGGAGACACTAAAGGAACAAATCCATGTGCTCAGTGGACAATATATATAACATGTAGAGTAAAAAAGAGATGCAACAAGTGTACAACCTCTTTGGCGAAGCCATGTCGATCTCAGCGTGATTGGGTTGGCCGGTGAGGATGCTCCGGCTGACTTTGCTGTCGGAGGAGGGGAAGAAGATCTTAGGCGTCTGGAGATGGAGCCCGAGGTACTGCTCCGCTGTGATGGCGGTTTCGTCGTTGGAGCAGCTCCAGTGAGTTGTACGACGCCGAGGCTGAAGCAGGACAAGAGAGACAACGAACAATGTTAACCTGAGTGGAATTCTAATAGCATCTCCAATACATGACGTAAAATACATAGCCACAAAGTGCTAGATGTAAAATACATTAGCCGCTCATCTCTGAACTTAACTGTCGAAACTGAACTTAACTGTCGAAACTGAACTTCGCTGTCGAAACTGAATTTTGCTGTCGAAACAGAACGCACTAGCAAGGTGAGGCTACACGTCGGTCGACTGACTTTTTCATCTCTGGTCAGTCGATTTTGCAGCCGTTGGATACGAAATCAAGGGCCTGTGGTTCATCTTCAACCTCCACCCCCCTAAGCCGCCAGCCACCACCGGCCAAACAGCAGCCCCCCGCCGCCCGCGGCCGGCGGTGCACCACCCCGCCCGCCCCGAAAACACTCCCCACCGCCGGTCCGCCGCCGCCCCGGCCAT
>NC_041385.1:225902279-225905255 GCF_002162155.2 Triticum dicoccoides
TTTTCTCCGGCAATCCCCACGCCACCGCCCGCCAACGCCCCGCCACCGTCGGCGACCACCGCCCCCATCCTGAACCCTAAGATAGATAGTGGGGTACCTCTCCGGCGAGCCCCCTCCCCACTGCGGCTGGTTCTTTCTTCACCCCGGCGAGCCCACCCCTTGAAAATCGACTGACAAAAAGTCGATTCAGTCGACTGAAGTGTAGATAAATCGGAGCAGCATTGCAAGCAAGAGCAACAGTGAGAGCAGCAGCGCGAGCAAGAGCAATAGCAAGAGCAGACCAGGCAGGGGACCGAGAGCAAGAGCAGAGCAGCAGCGCGAGCGAGAGCTAAAGCAGCAGCACCTCCTACTGATGTGGACGTCGCCGCCGAGGGAGCGACGACGTGGAGGAAGTGGCAGGCGACACCGCCGTGGATGGAGCCACGCCATGTCGGCTCGGGACCGAGCGCCGGCAGCACCGTGAGATCGAATCAAGAAGAAAATGCGGCGATTAGTGTACAACCTCTTTGGTGGCGCCGATTAGGCCGCAGCTTCATCCGAGGAAACGGTGATGATGATGCTCTTCCGGTGGTGCAGGTGAAGACGGCGGTGTGGGAATGGAGGTGGCGCAAAAGACGAGGGGAACATCGGGGCAGCTCCTTGGAGGTGCAGGACAGGGTGGCTGAACCGGCGGGACGATGAGATCGACGACGGATCCTCATCTGGTACGGTGGATGAGGGACGTCAAGGTGTTGATGTGGACGACGTCGTCAGGGAAGAGGCTCCGGCTGGGTGGCGGACGGAGCAGGGTGTGGGGTTTCATCGCGGGTTTTCGCGGCCTCGGTGTACGAATGGGTGGGCGGATGGGATGGTTGTGGGGAACCATGGCTTAGAGACGCGCTTGTCCGAAATGTGGGGTAAGTTATGAATGTACCCCCCACCGATTTGAGGTGGTTCTTTCGGTTCAGGGGTACCACGGGCATTTCGTGTGTCGGGATTTCACAGGAGGTGGGAGTTTTCACGCGTGTTGTAATTTCGGAATAGCAAGGCGCGGGTTGAGATGGAGGGAGTTGTCGGAGCACAACGAGACAAAGATATATCTTAAATATTTCGGGCTAACAAGGCGCGGGTTGAAATTTCTGGACAAGCCTAACGTGTACTGTACCAAATCAATGCGCACTACAAATGTCATTCCAAACTTTGAATTCATGTTATGTTCAATTAAAATATTTCGCTATGTGTATAATGCATGCAACCTACTACTCAAATGAACGTTTTAGTGCATTCCAAACGTATATACTACCGCTTAAATATGAACTAAATTTGAATAAGATCTACAGTAATGATTGTTGTGAAGTCAAAGCATTTGAATTCGTTTCTCTGTTTTAATAAGATCTACAATCATCATTATTGTCAAGTTAAACCATCGTTTGTGTATTATCTTCACAGCATGCCACATGATTAGTCTCGAGTTACATATGAACTATGTGTACTATATGAACTCGAACTAGATTTTTTGAATCCACTTTATTTCGATTTCAAATCACATTACATTTCTAGCTCTAGCTAGATCTTCACAATCTAAACCATGTCTCATATGTATAATGTGTTTATCACATTAAGTATGGTGCCCCGCCCCCTACGCCTACAAGTATTTAGATGTGAGTTGCAAACACCACACATTACCACAAATTCATATAAAATGTGAGAATTTTCGATATATAGTATTGTTTAGATTGCTCGATATTTAGTTGTAAGCTGCAAACGCCACACATTATCACGAATTCAAATAAAATGTGAGATTGTTTGATGTATAGTATGGTTTAGATTGTTCGGCATTTAGATGTGAGTTGCAAACGCCATGTATTATCACATTATGGTATAACATGTGCACAGTATGTGTATCGCCGCTATATTCATGCATGCAATGTTTAAAACACTATGATCTCCTATTCAAATATATGAATCCACTTTCATATCAAATTATGATCTTTGTTAGTCTCTTACACCCACACAATCCTCTAACCTTTGTAGCTACCACTAACTTTCTCTCGTGCATGCACACGCCCTCCTCGCCCTCCCCCTCCCTCGGCATTCTATCCACCGGGCACATTCATTTTTTTCTTTAGGTCGTTCTCCCAGAGTCTCCACAACTCCTTTTCGACACACACACCGATCGATAAACCTCTCCAGCGATGCCTGCCTACAGCATACACACACAGCTTCAATCTCCTCCTTTATGTGTCCTTGCCTCGTGTCTCTCATACGGTCAGACACACGTGTAAACTCTCGCCCCTCTTTTCATCGATCTCACAACCGCACACTCCTCCCCCTATCTAGCTAGTAGTTGGGCCTCTCGCACCACCTCCTAGCTCCATTATCTCTGTCTATCCATCTCGCTGGGCCTTATTTGCCTCTAACAAATGGACGTACACCGAACCGATCTCTCGCTATACATATAGCCAGCTAGGTCCTTATAACTCGTTTTTACCCATATGTCGATCGATCTACCTCATTAGTTGTGTCTATCCCTTCCTCCGACAAACAACAATTGATCTACCGATCTAGTTAGGTTTGCTTACCAAACACATGGTTCCCCTTCATCATTCATGGATGTGTCCCGACAGATCTATCACGCACAGGCACACACAGAAACACATCCCCACTCTTATTGATAACATTGCAGTTCCACCCTCAGTTTGTCTAGTAGGCCTCTCCCAACATCTCCGAGAAGCAACTCCATCACCCATCCAGCACTCTACCCCTCTCCCTCCCTCTCCCTCCCTCTCTCTCTCCTCTCTCTCTCTCTGTCCCATCATATTTCCCGTCCTTCAGTTATGTATGGATGTCGACTGATCTCCCTCAAGACATAGCTGGGTCTCTCCTTCTCAACACATATACGAGTCATTCTACCTCTATAGTTAGGCCTCTGCCTACCCCTCCCCCCACCCCCCTCCCCCCCCACACACCCCGATATATCAAGCGCTCTAGTCATGT
>NC_041385.1:225905897-225940336 GCF_002162155.2 Triticum dicoccoides
ACGTAGGTGGGGGACGTGCACGAAGAGAAGAGGTGCACGCACGGCGCACGTACTCCCGTCTCTTTCCCAACCACACCCGCGCGGGTACACGGTGGAGCTCATTTCTGTACGAAAAAGGCAGCCCACATGGTAATTTGGCACGTGTACTGGTTGTCCACTTGGTGGAGGGAGGATCGTCTACCACGGGTGAACAAACAAATTGTGACTTGAAGCGTTATGTTAAATTAAAAAAAGAGGCATACCATGTGGGGCCTACCTTAGAGGCAAGGCTCTATACATTGGAGTACTTTTGATGTGTCCCGTTAACTCGCAGAACGAGGAGAAGCTTGCTTACTACGCCGTCTCCCCCGCCCACGGGCGCGGTGGCTCGCAAGATGAGGTGAAGCTTGCTCCGCCTTACGCCCGCTCCCTCGCCCATGCGCGCGGTGGCTCGCAGGACAAGGAGAAAAATTTACTACTCCCTCCCTTTACTCCTCGTCCCTACTACCTTGGTTATAGAGATTATATCATATTGTTTGGAATATATATGTCCTTTAGTAGATTTCAATATGAACTACTAGTACATACTCCAAACACTGATGTATATAGACGTATTTTAGAGTGTAGATTCACTCATTTTGCTCCGTAAGTAGTAGCACCCTCCCTCGCCCCTCGACCCTCGCCCACGTGGTGGATGTGCAGCAATTCATTCGGTCTCATATAGCCAGAACGATATATACTGCACTACCATTATTGCTTGACTTCCCGAAGAGGCGAAGAGCCAATCGCAAGGTTAATATTTTGGAGATGCCAAGCGCAAGGTTATAGGAGAACGAGTAGTAGGTGCCGCGTCATTTATAAATAAAGTTTTTTTTCTTTAGTGGCACATACGCAATATGATAGGTTCATATGGAGAGAAAAGGAAACCGCTCCACTATATACATAGTCAGGACGGGCCAGCCTACAGGGTTGCTTGCTAGGGTTGCTCTCTTCACACTCTCTCGCACAAAACTGCTGTGGCCACATCTCTAACATGCCGGCGGATCACGTCCGCTTGGGGAAGGGGTGGATGCTTAGTGTAGATGCGGTGGCTGCTACCTCTTGAGCATTGTGTTGGATTTCCCCGAAGAGGAGAGGATGATGTAGCAAAGTAGTGTAAGTATTTCCCTCAGTTTTTGAGAACCAAGGTATCAATCCAGTAGGAGACCACGCACAAGTCACTCGTACCTACACAAAACGATAGCTACTCGCAACCAACGCGATTAGGGGTTGTCAATCCCTTCACGGTCACTTACGAGGGTGAGATTTGATAGAGATGATAAATAATATTTTTGGTATTTTTGATAGATAGATGCAAAGTGAAAAGTAAAAGGCAAAGTAAAAACAAAGCAAGTAAATAAAGCGATAGAGATTGATATGATGAGAATAGACCCAGGGGCCATAGGTTTCACTAGTGGCTTCTCTCAAGAGCATAGATATTCTATGGTGGGTGAACAAATTACTGTTGAGCAATTGACAGAATTGAGCATAGTTATGAGTATATCTAGGTTATGATCATGTATATAGGCATCACGTCCGAGACAAGTAGATCGAAACGATTCTGCATCTACTACTATTACTCCACTCATTGACCGCTATCCAGCATGCATCTAGAGTATTAAGTTAAAACAGAGTAACGCCTTAAGCAAGATGACATGATGTAGAGGGATAAATTCATGCAATATGATAAAAAAACCATCTTGTTATCCTCGATGGCAACAATACAATACGTGCCTTGCTGCCCCTTCTGTCACTGGGAAAGGACACCGCAAGATTGAACCCAAAGCTAAGCACTTCTCCCATTGCAAGAACTACCAATCTAGTTGGCCAAACCAAAAAGGATAATTCGAAGAGACTTGCAAAGATAACTCAATCATACATAAAAGAATTCAGAAAAGATTCAAATATTTTCCATAGATAATACTGGATCATAAACCCACAATTCATTGGTCTCAACAAACACACCGCAAAAAGAAGATTACATCGAATAGATCTCCACGAGAGAGGGGGAGAACATTGTATTGAGATCCAAAAAGAGAGAAGAAGCCATCTAGCTACTAGCTATGGACCCGAAGGTCTGAAGTAAACTACTCACACTTCATCGGAGGGGCTATGGTGTTGATGTAGAAGCCCTCCATGGTGGATGCCCCCTCCAGCGGAGCTCCGGAACAGGCCCCAAGATGGGATCTCGTGGATACAGAAGGTTGCTGCGGTGGAATTAGGTTTTTGGCTCCTGTTCTGATCGTTTGGGGATACGTAGGTATATATAGGAGGAAGGAGTACGTAGGTGGAGCAGTAGGGGGTCCACGAGGTAGGGGGCGCCCAGGGGGGGCGCGCCCTCCACCCTCGTGACCGCGTCTGGCACTTCTTGGAGTAGGGTCCAAGTCTCCTGGATCACGTTCGGTGAGAAAATCACGTTCCCGAAGGTTTCATTCCGTTTGGACTCCGTTTGATATTTTGTTTGTTCGAAACACTGAAATAGGCAAAAAAACAGCAATTCTGGGCTGGGCCTCTGGTTAATAGGTTAGTCCCAAAAATAATATAGAAGTGGAAAATAAAGCCCAATATAGTCCAAAACAGTAGATAAAGTAGCATGGAGCAATCAAAAAATATAGATATGTTGGAGACGTATCAGGCATTCCCAAGCTCAATTCCTGCTCGTCCTCGAGTAGGTAAATGATAAAAAAGAATTTTTGATGCGGAGTGATACTTTGGCATAATTTCAATGTAAATCTTCTTAATTGTGATATGAATATTCAGATCCGAAAGATTCAAGACAAAAGTTCATATTGACACAAAAATAATAATACTTCAAGCATACTAATCAAAGTAATCATGTCTTCTCAAAATAACATGGCAAAAGAAAGTTCATCCCTACAAAATCATATAGTTAGTTTGTGCTTCATTTTCGTCACACAAAGATGTTCCCAACTTCTATACCCCCGATGAAAAGCCAAGCAATTGTTTCATACTTAAATAATCTCAAACTTTTTCAACCTTCATGCAATACATGAGCGTGAGCCATGGATATAGCACTGTGGGTGGAATAGAATATGATGATGGGGATTGTGTGGAGAAGACAAAAAAAGAGAAAGTCTCACATTGACGAGGATAATCAACGGGCTATGGAGATGCCCATCAATTGATGTCAACATGAGGAGTAGGGATTGCCATGCAACGGATGCACTAGAGCTATGAATGCTCAACAAAACAAAACTAGTGGGTGTGCATCCAACTTGCTTGCTCATGAAGACCTAGGGCATTTGAGGAAGCCCATCGTAGGAATATACAAGCCAAGTTCTATAATGAAAAACTCTCACTAGTATAAAAAGACAACTTATGAGACTCACTACATGAAGAACGAGGTGCTACTTTGAAGCACAAGATATGAGACTCACTACATGAAGGACAAGGTGCTACTTTGAAGCACAAGTGTGGAAAAAGAGATAGTAGCATCGCCCTTTTTTATTTTCTTTTTTTTCCTTTTTTTGGGGCCTTTCTTTTTTTTGGGCCTTTTTTTGGGCAATGCTCTAATAATGATGATCATCACACTTCTATTGATTACAACATAAGGATTACAACTCGAAACTTAGAACAAGATATGACTCTATACGAATGCCTCCGGCGGTGTACCGGGATGGTGCAATGAATCAAGAGTGACACGTATAAAAATTAATGCATGGTGGCTTTGCCACAAATACGATGCCAACTACATGATCATGCAATGGCAATATGACAAAAGTAATGTATGTCATGACGAAGATGATGGAAGTTGCATGGCAATATATCTCGGAATGGCTATGGAAATGCCATGATAGGTAGGTATGGTGGCTGTTTTGAGGAAGATAAAAGGAGGTTTATGTGTGATAGAGCGTATCGTATCACGGGGTTTGGATGCACCGGCGAAGTTTGCACCAACTCTCAAGGTGAGAAAGGGCAATGCACGGTACCGAAGAGGCTAGCAAAGGCGGAAAGGTGAGAGTGCGTATAATCCATGGACTCAACATTAGTCAAAAGAACTCATATACTTATTGCAAAAATTTAGAAGTCATCAAAAATCAAGTACTACGCGCATGCTCCTAGGGGGATAGATTGGTAGGAAAAGCCCATCGCTCGTCCCCGACCGCCACTCATAAGGATGCACAAGCCAGGTACACTTCATGTTTCAAATTTGTTACACAACTTTAACCATACGTGCATGCTACGGGACTTGCAAACTTCAACACAAGCATTCTTTGAATTCATAATTACCCAACTAGCACGACTTTGATATTATCACCTCCATATATCAAAACTATTATCAAGCATCAAACTTATCTTAGTATTCAACGCACTCAAAAGAAAGTTTCACATATCTTGAACACCAAGTATATTAACATTAAGCAAATTACCATGCTATTAACGACTCTCAAAATAATCTAAGTGAAGCATGAGAGATCAATAGTTTCTTTAAAATAAATCCACCACTGTGCTCTAAAAGATCTAAGTGAAGTACTAGAGCAAAAATTATCACGCTCAAAAGATATAAGTGAAGCACTATGAGCAAAACTATCAAGCTCAAAAGATATAAGTGAAGCACTATGAGCAAAACTATCAAGCTCAAAAGATATAAGTGAAGCACATAGAGTATTCTATCAAATTACAATTCATGTATGGCTCTCTCAAAAGGTGTGTACAGCAAGGATGATTGTGGTAAACTAATAAGCAAAGACGCAAATAATACAAGACGCTCCAAGCAAAACACATATCATGTGGTGAATAAAAATATAGCTCCAAGTAAATTACCGATGGAAGTGGACGAAAGAGGGGATGCCTTCCGGGGCATCCCCAAGCTTTGACTTTTTGGTGTCCTTGGATTATCTTGGGGGTGCCATGGGCATCCCCAAGCTTAGTCTCTTGCCACTCCTTGTTCCATAATCCATCAAAAGAATTCACCCAAAACTTGAAAACTTCACAACACAAAACTCAACAGAAATCTCGTGAGCTCCGTTAGAGAAAGAAAACAAAAGACTACTTCAAGGTACTGTAATGAACTCATTCTTTATTTATATTGGTGTTAAACCTACTGTATTCCAACTTCTCTATGGATTATAAACTAATTTACTAGCCATAGATTCATCAAAACAAGCAAACAACACACGCAAAACAGAATCTGTCAAAAACAGAACAGTCTGTAGCAATCTGTAACTAACGCAAACTTCTGGAACTCTAAAAATTCTACCAAAATAGGAAGTCTTGGAAAATTTGTTTATTGAACATCAGCAAAAAGAATCAACGCAAAATCACGTTCTTGTGATTTAACAAAATTATATTCGTGCGTGCAAAGTTTCTGTTTTTCAGCAGAATCAAATCAACTATCATCGTAGGTTATCCTATAGGTCCTACTTGGCACAAACACTAATTAAAACATAAAACCACATCCAAACATAGGCTAGATGGATTATTTATTCCTAAACATAAGTAAAAACAAAAAACACAAAATAAAATTGGGCTGCCTCCCAACAAGCGCTATCGTTTAACGCCCCTAGCTAGGCATAAAAGCAAGGATAGATCTAGGTAGTGTCGTAGTAATAAGATAGATCGGTGAAACTCATTTCATATTCTCTATGTTCAGCAGCAAGTTTTCTTTGAGGCAAGCAAAAGTAATCAAAAGGGCTAAATTTAATAGGGCAAAAATCCCCAAGCTCAATTTTAGGAGGTATAGGTTCCTCTTTCGGCCCTTCATTATAAGCGTTCTTTTGACAGAACCTTGTGAGTCTTCACTCAAGAGAGTATCCTAACTCATTATTTCGAATAGCCAAATAATCATTAAGTTCAGAGATTCTATCAATTAAAATATTGGTTGGCACCCTTTTTCTAAGGTTTTCATTGAAAGCAACATAGTCAAGAGATTGAAAACGCATAATTTCTTCTTGATCAAAGAGGATAGATTCTATGGGAGGACGGCCGGCGTCCACCCTATAATGCGCAAAGATTTCTTTGGCCTCTTTTATTATAAATCTGAATTCATGAGCCAAAAATATAGTATCGGCACGCTTAACAAAGGAGTGTTCGATATTAGAAAATTCTAGGAAAATCCTTTGTATAGAAGGGTGCATATGCATAAATCGCCTTTCAAGTTCAACGATAAGCATGGAAATGGTGTCCGCAAGACTACTAGTTCTATGAAGAATAGAACTGCCCACAGAGGGCAAAGCACCGGCACAAGTAAAGAAATCTTGAATAACTCATTTTCCAATAATATTACCACTACCGATTCAAAATCTTTTTGTATGATAGGTAGGGGATTCTTCAGCAGGAGCTTCAGAATTTTCCATGATGTTATTATCGCCCATGTCAGCAATAATTTCCCCAATTTCAGACATAACGACAAGCAAGCAAACTAACACACGAGCAAACAGAAAGGCAACAAGAAAAGGCAAAACCGGAAAGAAAGGAGGATATTGGGAAAGAGAGGGCAAATAAAATGGCAAGGGTGAAGTGGGGGAGAGGAAAACGAGAGGCAAATGGAAAATAATGTAATGCGAGAGATAGGGATTGCGATGGGTACTTGGTATTGTTGACTTGCTTGCGTGAGCCTCCCCGGCAACGGCGCAAGAAATTCTTCTTGCTACCTCTTGAGCACTGCATTGGATTTCCCCGAAGAGGAGAGGATGATGCAGCAAAGTAGCGTAAGTATTTCCCTCGGTTTTTGAGAACCAAGGTACCAATCCAGTAGGAGACCACGCACAAGTCCCTCGTACCTACACAAAATGATAGCTACTCGCAACCAACGCGATTAGGGGTTGTCAATCCCTTCACGGTCACTTACGAGGGTGAGATCTGATAGAGATGATAAATAATATTTTTGGTATTTTTGATAGATAGATGCAAAGTGAAAAGTAAAAGGAAAAGTAAAAACAAAGCAAGTAAATAAAGCGATAGAGATTGATATGATGAGAATAGACCCGGGGGCCATAGGTATCACTAGTGGCTTCTCTCAAGAGCATAGATATTCTACGGTGGGTGAACAAATTACTGTTGAGCAATTAACATAACTGAGCATAGTTATGAGTATATCTAGGTTATGATCATGTATATAGGCATCACGTCCGAGACATGTAGATCGAAATGATTCTGCATCTACTACTATTACTCCGCTCGTCGACCGCTATCCAGCATGCATCTAGAGTATTAAGTTAAAACAGAGTAACGACTTAAGTAAGATGACATGATGTAGAGGGATAAATTCATGCAATATGACAAAAAACCCATCTTGTTATCCTCGATGGCAACAATACAATGCGTGCCTTGCTGCCCCTTCTGTCACTGGGAAAGGACACCGCAAGATTGAACCCAAAGCTAAGCACTTCTCCCATTACAAGAACTACCAATCTAGTTGGCCAAACCAAAAAGGATAATTCGAAGAGACTTGCAAAGATAACTCAATCATACATAAAAGAATTCAGAGAAGATTCAAATATTTTCCATAGATAATACTGGATCATAAACCCGCAATTCATCGGTCTCAACAAACACACCGCAAAAAGAAGATTACATCGAATAGATCTCCACGAGAGAGGGGGAGAACATTGTATTGAGATCCAAAAAGAGAGAAGAAGCCATCTAGCTACTAGTTATGGACCCGAAGGTCTGAAGTAAACTACTCACACTTCATCGGAGGGTCTATGGTGTTGATGTAGAAGCCCTCCATGGTGGATGCCCCATCCGGCGGAGCTCCGGAATAGGCCCCAAGATGGGATCTCGTGGATACAGAAGGTTGCGGCGGTGGAATTAGGTTTTTGGCTCATGTTCTGATCGTTTGGGGATACGTAGGTATATATAGGAGGAAGGAGTACGTCGGTGGAGCAGCAGGGGGCCCACGAGGTAGGGGGCGCGCCCTCCACCCTCGTGACCGCCTCTAGCACTTCTTGGAGTATGGTCCAAGTCTCCTGGATCACGTTCGGTGAGAAAATCACGTTCCCGAAGGTTTCATTCTGTTTGGACTCCGTTTGATATTCTGTTTCTTTGAAACACCGAAATAGGCAAAAAAAACAGCAATTCTGGGCTGGGCCTCCGGTTAATAGGTTAGTCCAAAAAATAATATAAAAGTGGAAAATAAAGCCCAATATAGTCCAGAACAGTAGATAAAGTAGCATGGAGCAATCAAAAATTATAGATACGTTGGAGACGTATCAGTGGCCGTGCCGACGGCGAAAACCCACTGTCGGCACGTCCCGATCAGGGGTCCCCGCCGTTTTCTCTCACAAAGCCGGTGAGGTTGCCTTCGTCCCTTGCTCACTGCCGCGACGTGGGCAATTGCCGCCTCCCGCCGCCCTCCTCAAGGTTGAGCTACGTCCCTCTGGTACAACTCCCTCTACAGCCGGCTTGCACCACTGCTCCAGCTGCCCACATCACTCCCTATGGATATTTCTCTACTTCTTTGCCCCGCACATACCTGATACCTCTACTGGCTCCTACGTACTATATTTGTGATGAGTTTATGTCTCATCAACTAGTCCCAGTAATCTTATTCTAATCACGCTTCTTCAATTTCTTTGCCACAGGTATGTTCATCTCGATTTTGGTGAAACTGCACAAAATGATCCGATGGTCAAAACGTTGCAAACTTCATTTATTATGAAGCTCCAACGTTGCCAGCAAATTGAAGCCTGGTCAGGGTTCACGGTTCAAGGGCTAGGGACTGCATGGATCATTTTTTTCTTTAGCTGCCTCTGTTCCAAAATAAGTGTCAACTTTAGTAGTAGTACAACTTTGTACTAAAGTTTGCACAAAGTTGAGACACTTATTTTGGAACGGAGGGAGTACATATTTGCTATGATCTGTCAATCATTGAGATGCAATAGTATGCATGTTAGTCTCCTTTGTATTTGATGAAATGTTGCAACGGGCAACCTTGGACGCAAGGTACATGTAACAGGAGCTGGAAGCTTCATAGCATTGTACAAATTTATCTTGCTGATAAATTACAGTATGTACTATACTAGTATTTCCTCCGTTCCTAAATATAAGTCTTCGTAGAGATTTCACCATGAACCACATGCGGATGTATATAGATGCATTTTAAGTGTAGATTCATTCATTTTGTTCCGTATGTAGTTCACCTAGTGGAATCTCTACAAAGACTTATCTACTAGTAATAGCTAGCCCCCACTACTAGGACTCTATCCTCTCCTTGAGCCACGTCATCAAAATTGATGTAGCCGTTAGATGAAGTAAATCAGTCCATAATAGCCGTGTGATCTAGACGTTGAGAGGCTCCGCACTAAGCCACATGCAAGCATGCAGAAATACCGTGGCACATGCATGTAAGTGGGTTTTAAATCACATCAACATGTCTGCATGCAAGCATGCACCGGTAGCATGCATGTAAGTGAGCTTTTAAGTCCATTAACATTTAAAAAAGAAAAATATAATCCCATTATGCAGTAGGAGTTGGCTGATCTTTTTTCCTTACGTGGGATGATCTAAATGATGATGGGAGTTTATTTAGTTTGGCTACCACATTTGTCATGCGGTTATAGAGTTTTTTTTAGTTCTATGAAATCGATAATTTTGCGTAGAGAGATATACCGCTGTTCCGCAGCAACGCGCGGGGACTCATCTAGTAATATTTAGGAACGGAGGGAGTACTATGTAAAGAGTTGGGTGTCGCACGGTGATAGTGTGAGGTGGGCCATGTAATCACTGAGCCTGCGTGTTTTCACTGCTCTTGCACTCCTCCGCTGTAAGAATGGAGAAAATTGTAATCTACTACCTCCTTTCGCCGAAAGCATGGGACATCCAGCAGTCCTACCACCTTAATAATAAAGACCGATGAGCCGTCAAATCACATAGACCCAGCAGTAAGTTGGACGGACGAAGCAACCATCACTCTTGCGCCAGTGAGAGGTCGCGTCCGCTCTGCCCGGGCATGAATGCGGCACCGATTCTTTGGAGCGGCGCTGACCGTTTCGGGCGGGAAGCGTGCGCGGGAAATGGAGGGGCTTTGGGTGGGCCAGGCTGGTCAGGAGCGGGCGTGGCAGCTGTCCGCATGTCCCTACCGGACACGCTCGGAAACGAGAGGATGCACCAACTCTCGCGGCTAAAATCGTAAACTACACACCATTTCTCTGTAGGAGTAGGTTGATCTGTCGCACTCTCTAACACACACATGCTGTTAAACACACACACGCACACGCACGCACCTTGGTCCCGTTGCACCTTCTAACATGACTTATTACACCTAGACAGAGGGAGTAGTAAGTATATGAGATATGGTGGCACACTGAGTTAAGTCGAATACAAGTGCCCAAAATTTGTGTGCATGTTATAATAAGGATTCACCTAAAATAGTACGT
Organism: Triticum dicoccoides; assembly: GCF_002162155.2. Classification (NCBI taxonomy): domain Eukaryota; kingdom Viridiplantae; phylum Streptophyta; class Magnoliopsida; order Poales; family Poaceae; genus Triticum; species Triticum dicoccoides. Next base: position 225,916,256 of record NC_041385.1, read on the forward strand.
GAGTGAACAGAGGGATCAATTTGACAGTGTTCCCGAGCAGTAGCGAGATGTGTGAGGTAAGATACACTGCTGGCGCTTTGATTTTTCTTATTAATTTGTTTGTTTCACCCTCTGACTGGTGGGACCCAACATACTACATGGAGAGAGGTAAGGTGACTAAGGCTGCATTATTTCTGCACCACTGTGGATAGTCTTACCATCAAAGCCACAAGACACGATTATGATTGAAATCCCAATGACTCCCACACACGCACAAAAAAACACGGCATGCTTGTCACACGAATGCAGGAATGTATAAAAGGTTATTTTCCTCTCCTTGAACATAACGGGAGGGTTGTGTAGCTGGTTAGCCTGTTCGCTCATCAAACTTGAGGTCTCGGGTTCGATAACTACACATGAGCATAATTTTTCCCAGGAGGATTCTTTGACTGGTCAAAATGTTTTCTAGGGTTTGCACGCTTCACACTCTCTCTCCAGTATATATAAACACGCTGGAGCCTCAGCGCTTGTAGTTGCTCTCTTCACACTCTCTCGCCCTCTCCCGCTAGAGCCTCAGCGCTTGTAGTTTCTCTCTTCACACTCTCTCGCCCTCTCCAGATCTAAACAAGACTTCGTTGGCCTCTCTCTCTCCCCTCACTGCTGCTCAAAGAGCTAGCAGGATCCATCCGCCGGGAAGGGAAGGAGGCTTAACGTTGTCGCCATCGGCGAGGGAGGGAATCCACTACCGGCACAGCTATTCACTTTCCACCCAGCGGCGGCGTGGGAGGGCCTCCGACCCCTTCTTCTTTGCCGCCGTCCCGTCGCCCACCGAACCACGCCCCAAGAACCTTAAGGTATATTTTACTTACTCCACATGCATTGCTCTAGCTGCATGTATACCATGAATCTAGGACGTGGTTCAAAGAGGAAAGGAGTGGGGGAAAGTAGTGGGAAAAGTTGTATATAGCATGAGTCTAGGACGTGGTTCAAAGAGGAAATGAAAGGGGAAAGTTGTATAGCATGAATCTAGGACGCGGTTCAAAGAGGAAAGGAATAGGGGAAAGTAGTGGGGAAAGTTGTATCGCATAAATCTAGGACGTGGTTCAAAGAGGAAAGGAAGGGGCGAAAGTACTAGTTCAAAAAGGAAAGGAAGGGACAAGGCTGTAGAGTTTGAGCAGGACTAGATTTGCTGCGCTCACATAGGGAAAGGTGTCTAAAGATAACAAAACTGGGACCAACACAAATATGCTCCTCGGTTGTTTGTTCTTTGTTGCAACAGACTGTGCATGACCACAATACATCGGTAGATGCACATGGTGCTGGTGCGTCCACTGTCCCGTGCAACTCATTAGCTGTTGTTAATCTAAGGCCCTGTTTGGTTAAAAACTCCATAGTCCCTACCTGCTTGGTTCCAGTGACTAAACATGGACTAGAGGTTATTAAATGACATGATGAAAGACCATGTTACCCCTAGTAATGAACTAATACAAACAAGGTGCGATGCGTGGCAGGGGCAACTGTTGGAAAAAGTCCCAAAAAGACTCCCTCGGGGTCTTCTTTCTTTAGTCCCAAATGCCCACTTTTAGTCCCTAAAAGTCCCTCCTGTTTGGTTTAGATGGGACTGACACGGAGTTTTTTTAGTCCCTACACCAAAATGTCCCTGTAAACAAACACCCTCTAATAATGCCGCTGGAAAATTGATGCAATGCCACAGTTAAAAGCAAATTACATGTTTAACGAATTTTATTGTTAATATAATCTCTATGTTAATATTAATCAATACCACCATTTGAGAAATGCTACTGTCTCGCTTTCTTTCCCATTTAGATAAGGTAGATGCTTCTTTTTGTTGGCTTCTGTGTCATCCACCGTTATTGACCACTAATTGTTTCCTTTGCACCTCTGTGTAAACAAGGTTATCTACTTCACCTTGTTGCCATTGCGACCTTTTGTTGCACTGCACAAAACACTTTTGTTTTAAGAGTGTTTTGTGCAGTTCAACCAAAATGTCACACCGACAATGTTGCTTGATTGCTTGATCTTAGTGGAACTGCACAAGAGGAGATCTTACTTCCTATCCGTTAAGGCGAATTTGGTTCAGATCTTCTTCTTGTGAGTTGTTTGAATTCCGCATCATGAGCAGTACTAGCCTTCTTTCACATGATTCTGCAGTGTGCTTTCATATGTTGTGCTACTTGTATGATAATGTTGCTTGATTTTAGTGAACTGCACAAATGGAGACAAGACTTCCAATCTGTATGTGCATCGTAATATCTCATTGAGGTAAGATAAGGATATTTCACAACTGCTGGCCTGTATTTTGCCACTTTCATCAGAAAATTAAGTTTAGTACTATACTTGTGCTCCCTAATTAACATGCCAAATCTTACATTGAAGGCGAAGCTTGTGTGTTATTGAACCAAGTGATGAAGGGGAAGAAACAAGCGGAAGAAAAACAAAAATCAACTTCAGGCGCTGTAATGAAGCACTGGAACTGTGATGACACAAGTAATGATATAGTTTTGCATCTTAATTTATTGCTATTGGTGGAATGAGCAATTGTTTTGCCACTGATTTGATGCCATACGTAATTATCTCTACTTGTGCAATCAGGGATCTTCTTTGAAGATACCATATTTTAGTGGAACTGCACAAGAAGATGTTGGAAACATTAAACTAATCAAGGAGTATATAGTAAGCATGGACACCCCCGTAGATAGCAACAGGTGGTTCCGGACAAGTGCTTCATTTGTATGCTCTACACAATCAGCCTCATGATAAAGGTTGGTACTTGCCTACTGATTTCATCCATATGATTGAGCTTTGTCATCTATATTGCTGATGTGCTACTGTTTGGATACTGTCATGAAAACTGTGATGTTTTAAATATTTCCTTTCCTTTTTTTCGAGCAAACAGGGATGCTAGAATTTAGTAGTCCTCTTGTCTTTGCACAACAGGATCATCTTCCTCTGAAGAAGAATATGGAGTACGTGAAGTGACTAGTTCCGATTATGCCAGGATGAAGAAGCCTTGTCTATCTTCTCATCAGAAGGAGCAGTTGAAGGATGGTTACACTACTCCCCACAAGACCAAACTAACTTCAGCTCAGAAGGACTGACAAATCTCCATTTTTTTGCTGTGATGCGCGAGTACAATGTTGTTCTAGGATTCTTTCTGGTGAGTTCCATTTTTCTGAAAGTGTGCTCTACATGGACCATGAATGTGCATGTTGAAACTATCAATTCATAGTACAGTTTGCTTTATACTAATCACCTTTTTGTATTTGTGCAAACAGGGGTGCTCAGCTTGATTTCAATGGGAACTGCACAAAATGTTCATGAATACATCGAATCATTCATTTCCACCACAAGAAAGGAGGTGCCCATAAGTTCAAGGCGTTGCAACATATAAGGGCGAAATCATACAAGCTACGCGCGAATTTGGTTGATTTTAGTGGAACTGCACAAAAAGAATAGCTGGTTTATTTAGCACGAGGTGCCATGTCAATGTCCGAACTGATGGCAAACCCTGCCCATTCCACAATCGTAGGCATTTGATATTTTGGAATGGGAGAACCTTGTCAAATTTTGTTCATTGATTTTAGCAAGATATGCGTTTGATATTTTCGAATGGGACGCCCTTTGCTGTCAGCAGCGTCGATCAATTTTTTCTTTATTCTTTAGTTGTGAAGTAAATGTTGCCTCTAACATGTGAGTCGCTGAGATGCATAATCATCGATTGTTTTGAATGTTCTCTATGAATTGCCAGGCCTTTGTGTTTGATTGCAATGTACAGAAACGCTAAAAAGCTGCTCAAACTCTTTGTACTCCTTCTGTTCCTTTGTACTTCACACATTGTGAAAGTGCATACTTTTTTGTATAAGATTGGTCAAAGTAGAGATACTTTGACTGCAGACAAAACTTGTATGCAGACTAGAAAGGTCCGGAGGGAGTACATGTGAAACTGCTGCAAACGTGGTGATCACCGTAGTAGTACATATTGTTTTGCATGTTCATCCAATGCCAGTGATACAGGAATTCAAACTAATCGAAATAAATTCATTCATACACGGTCGGATTTCATATAAACATGCCGGATTTCATTACATTTCATACATTCTTCAACTAAAAAGGGGTGCACTGGAGGTATAATTAATTAACCGAAGCTACCCACCTATGTCCCGCTAAGTCAAATAGAAGCTTCAGTGACTTAACTGCAGGTGCAGTTGTGTAACTGACATGTGGCCTGTTGGGCCCATGTGTCAGTCAGCCAACTGCACCAGCAGTTAAGTAGAAGCAGCGTTCTTCTCCAGCGCAGCTCTCCGACTCCACGTCGCCGCCAACAAGCTAACCGGCCGTCAATGGTCAACCCGCCTAGCTTGGCTTCAACCGGAGGGTAGCAGTGGTGGCCTTACTTGGACCCGAGCGGCGGCGACCTACCGTGTTCTACTCTTCCTTGTTTTCTGTGTGGCGCGGCCTCGTTGGCAGCGGGGCGGGGCCTCGGCGGAGCCGGCGATGTCCTCTGTCTCATTGCCGGCGGGCGGTGCCTCAGCGGAGCAGTGGAAATCCTCCCCCACGTTGCCGGCAGGGTGGGGCCTGGGCTGAGCCGGCAATGTCCTCTGCCACGTTGTTGGCGGGGCGGGGCCTCGGCGGAGCCAGCGGTGTCCTCTGCCTCGTTGTTGGCACCGCGGGGCCTCGGTGGAGCCGGCGGTGTCCTCTGCCTCATTGTTGGCGCTGCGGGGCCTCGGCGGAGCAGGGCCTCGTTGACACCAGCGGAGCGGGGACTCATCGGAGCCGGCATTGTCCTCTGCCTTGTCCTCGGTCTCGCCAAATAGCGCCTCGCCCACTTCATCGCCCTCTTTGCTAGCCTCTTTATAGGCGGCCGCAGCCTCCGCCACCCGCATGTGGTACCGCCAGCGCTCAAGGCGGCCCTTGCGGGCGGAGCGTTACGAGTCGATCAGCGCCTCCTGCTCCGCCCGCTCCGCGGTGATCTGCTCCTCCGCTTGCAGGTGCTCCTGGAGGAGATGGTGGTTGTAGGCGGCGTCGGCCTACGCCTCCCGGAACAGCTCCTCATGCATCTGCCTCACCCTGTCCATATATTGGGCACGGGCCTCGCCGATGGTCATGGAGCAATGCAACGGCGAGGATGGCGCGGAGGAGGGGGTTGGCGCCAGATCGTCGACTACCATGTTCTCCATTGGGACGTCGTCGTCCTCCGGCTGCCTGCCGGCCAGCCGGTTGGCAGCAATGGCTGCCATCTCCTTGTGGTCCGTCGTCCGCCCGTCCCGAAGAGCGCTAGAGCGCGAGGAAGCCATGGTGGGCAGTAGTGGTGTGGACAGGATAAAGGGAACCGATGCGGATGACTGCGGCTATGGCCGGCACAGCAGTTTATATAGCAATGGTGGGCGGGCGGAGGGACGGACGTGTGGCGCCGGAGTAGCCGCCTCGGCAACCGCGTATCATTAATGTGTGCAGAAGATGGACGGACGGTCTGCACTTGTGTTGTTTGAAGGCGGAGCAATCGCCTGCACCGGGAAGCGGGGCGGCCGGCGCTGACTGTTTCGGGCGGAAAGCGCGCGCGGGCGAGGAGATGACTTTACTTGGAGAGGATGACAATGGGGACCCACCAAGTCCATAGCCTCCCGTACGCAAGTTCCTCCTTATATTACATATATATATATATAACTATAATTTATTTTGCTTCCTCCTGGTTTCCTGACATCACGGTTCCACACCATTGTCAACCTATGTACTCCCTCCTTTCCGGTTTATAGGGCTTATCTCAAAATTTTAGTTTTTCCATTTTATAAGGCTCGATTTGGTTGTTTTCCATCACATGTTCATATTCCCAGGTGCATTAAATCATTGCATGCAAGTATTAAGAGAAAATTGACCAATGCATGTACTTTATGCATGCATGCATTGCAATTAATGCATTGATAAACATAATTTTTTGAGGATAACAAGAGCATTAATTAGGTGCTTTTGCAAAACTAAAAAAAGTATTCCACCACTCGCCATCTACCTTGATTGGTGAGATTTTTGAATTGAGCATTATAAACCGGAAAGGAGGGAGTAATCAATAAACGAGAGAATTGCACAAGAAGCGGCCGACAGCTGGGACCAAGCAGCTCGAGCAGTATTTGTGTTTTTGAGGTGTGAGCACTGTAGAGTTTTTCGATGTTTAGCCCAGATATTAATTTTTCTCCTCTGAACAACAACGAAAACATCGCTGCAGGTATTAACTGGGCGGGCTGTGGCCCGTCTAGCCCAGGCCAGATATCCGGCCCAGATATTAATTTTTTTTCAAGCTGAAAATGGCTAGCCCAGCTATACTTTTTTTTAGGAATACCCAGGCAAGGTCAAGTTGTTATTCTCCGCCCCGCTGGGCTGCAAATCTTTCCTAGGAGGGATGCATTAGGCTTAACAAGAAAATGGGCTTTAAGAAATAATAAATGGGATGTAATTATAAAAACTGGGTAGTAACTATAAAAAATGCACCAAACAGTGATTACTTTATAAAATATTATTTTTGGATATTAAAAATTTTAATTTCATTAATTGTTGCGAGCGCAATGTTTCGTTGGATTTTTACGTAATATAAATTTATATTGAAATTGTATTTAATCTGACTACAAATTTCGGGATAAAAATATTCGGATCCCATCAAAATGTGGGAAATTTTATTGAATTCTATTTTGAACGGTTGGTTGAAATGGGCTGTACTTTTAACAAACTATAAATGGGCTGTAGTAAATTATATTAGAATTCAAAAATGGGCTACACATTCTTACAAATCTCAAATGGGCTATAAGTTCTCTGCCACACACTTCTGGCCTTACTAAGTTGACGCGTCCCCTAAAAAACAGAGTTGACGCGTATGCAAGGCTTTGTCAACTTATAGTCAACACACGGTTCTAGCAGCAGTGGCCGTTAGATGTCCATCCAACAGATGCCGTGCTTCTTCTTCAATCTCGGATATTCTAGCTTCACCCGCCCAAAAAATGATTCCTCCCCCTGACATCTGGGGCGCACCGTTTCGGAAGCTGGCCTATGGGCCTACTAAGTTGACATACCAAGGGCTTTGTCAACTTAGTCAATATAAACGATTCTAGCTGCAGTGACCGTACGATGTCCATCCAACGGCCATCGTGCTTCTTCAACCTCTGGTCTTCTTGCTCCAGCCGTCCAAAGCAGCACCGGTCGTGCCGCCTGCTCCTGCCTCCCGTGGCCGGCTGTGCTGCCGTGGAGGCCTCACCACCCCTACTACTCCCACCGCTGGCCAGGCCATCCCTCCACTCACCCACACCCCCTGTTATTCTGCGGAGACGGCAGCGCAGCCGAACCAGCGAAACCTCGTACTCCTCTCCGCATGTGCATCCACTGTCGCGTCTTCCCCGGCTCCGCGTCGTCCCCTTCCTAGGCCTCGCCGTCGTCCACCGCCGTGGTGCTCTCGGCGCGGCGTGGTCAACATGGTCAAGGAACGACTTCCATCGGACGTGGACTATACGTGGAGAGGCTGACAGCTGGGTCCACGGCAGCCGCAAGGAAGTGCCTCCTTATTACGCACAAAATAATTATTCCTCCACCTGACAGCGGGGACCCACCGGACGGGCCACCGTATTTCGTGAAAAAAATGATTCACCCCCTGACTGCTGGGACCCACGAGCTACATCTTCGCACGCAAGGAAGTGCGTCCGGGAAAAAAACAATTCGCCCCTCTGACTGCTGGGACCCACCAGCTACATCTTTGCACGTAAGGAAGTGCGTCCGGAAAAAAAACGATTCGCCCCCCGACTGCTAGGACCCACCAGCTACACGTTCGCACGCAAGGAAGTGCATCCGGAAAAAAAAACGATTCGCCCCCCTGACTGTTGGGACCCAGCAGCTACACCTTCGCACGCAAGGAAGTGCGTCCAGGCAAAAAAAATAGGTTCGCCCCCCTGACTGCTAGGACCCACCAGCTACATCTTCGCAGGCAAGGAAGTGCCTGATAGTCGGGACCCACCTGGTCGAAGCGTACGTAGCGTTGTCATCCTGGTCGCGAACATGTACGTACATACTGGTCGATGTAGAGGCGCGCACGTGTCATAGTAGAGGCGTGTACGTGTCGTAGTAGAGGCGCGCACGTAGCATGTACACGTACGTACAGCGGCCAGGGTGCAAGAAAGAAAATACGGCCACGTACGAACATACGGGCGGGGTCTTGAACGCCTACTCACGCATACGTACGGCCAGGGCTCGTGTACATGGCTGGGTCGGAACGGAGAAACAGCATCGTAGTCGTGTTCATGGGGAGGCAACGGAATGCGTCATGTTCATGGAGAGGCAACGGAATGCCTCGTGTTTATCGGGAGGCAACAGAACGTGTGGGAGCCAACCGGCTTGGATGGAACAGGCGATGGAAACGAGGCCTGGTGTACCGCACAACGGAGGAAACAGACCTCCTATGTTCGGAACGGGGTCCTGTTGATCGGGAGGGGTGTGGCGTACCGCAAAACGGAGGAAACGGACCTCCTACGGTCGAAACGGGGGTCCTGTTGATTGGGAGGGGTGTGGCGTACCGCAAAACGGACGAAACGGACCTCCTACGGTCGGAACGGGGGTTCTGTTGAATTCATAATTACCCAACTAGCACGACTTTGATATTATCACCTCCATATATCAAAACTATTATCAAGCATTAAACTTATCTTAGTATTCAATGCACTCAAAAGAAAGTTTCACATATCTTGAACACCAAGTATATTAACATTAAGCAAATTACCATGCTATTAACGACTCTCAAAATAATCTAAGTGAAGCATGAGAGATCAATAGTTTCTTTTAAATAAATCCACCACTGTGCTCTAAAAGATCTAAGTGAAGTACTAGAGCAAAAATTATCACGCTCAAAAGATATAAGTGAAGCACTATGAGCAAAACTATCAAGCTCAAAAGATATAAGTGAAGCACTATGAGCAAAACTATCAAGCTCAAAAGATATAAGTGAAGCACATAGAGTATTCTATCAAATTACAATTCATGTATGGCTCTCTCAAAAGGTGTGTACAGCAAGGATGATTGTGGTAAACTAACAAGCAAAGACGCAAATAATACAAGACGCTCCAAGCAAAACACATATCATGTGGTGAATAAAAATATAGCTCCAAGTAAATTACCGATGGAAGTGGACGAAAGAGGGGATGCCTTCCGGGGCATCCCCAAGCTTTGACTTTTTGGTGTCCTTGGATTATCTTGGGGGTGCCATGGGCATCCCCAAGCTTAGTCTCTTGCCACTCCTTGTTCCATAATCCATCAAAAGAATTCACCCAAAACTTGAAAACTTCACAACACAAAACTCAACAGAAATCCCGTGAGCTCCGTTAGAGAAAGAAAACAAAAGACTACTTCAAGGTACTATAATGAACTCATTATTTATTTATATTGGTGTTAAACCTACTGTATTCCAACTTCTCTATGGATTATAAACTAATTTACTAGCCATAGATTCATCAAAATAAGCAAACAACACACGCAAAACAGAATCTGTCAAAAACAGAACAGTCTGTAGCAATCTGTAACTAACGCAAACTTCTGGAACTCTAAAAATTCTACCAAAATAGGAAGTCTTGGAAAACTTGTTTATTGAACATCAGCAAAAAGAATCAACGCAAAATCACGTTCTTGTGATTTAACAAAATTATATTCGTGCGTGCAAAGTTTCTGTTTTTCAGCAGAATCAAATCAACTATCATCGTAGGTTATCCTATAGGTCCTACTTGGCACAAACACTAATTAAAACATAAAACCACATCCAAACATAGGCTAGATGGATTATTTATTCCTAAACATAAGCAAAAACAAAAACACAAAATAAAATTGGGCTGCCTCCCAACAAGCCCTATCGTTTAACGCCCCTAGCTAGGCATAAAAGCAAGGATAGATCTAGGTAGTGCCGTAGTAATAAGATAGATCGGTGAAACTCATTTCATATTCTCTATGTTCAGCAGCAAGTTTTCTTTGAGGCAAGCAAAAGTAATCAAAAGGGCTAAATTTAATAGGGCAAAAATCCCCAAGCTCAATTTTAGGAGGTATAGGTTCCTCTTTCGGCCCTTCATTATAAGCGTTCTTTTGACATAACCTTGTGAGTCTACACTCAAGAGAGTATCCTAACTCATTATTTCGAATAGCCAAATAATCATTAAGTTCAGAGATTCTATCAATTAAAATATTGGTTGGCACCTTTTTTCTAAGGTTTTCATTGAAAGCAACATAGTCAAGAGATTGAAAACGCATAATTTCTTCTTGATCAAAGAGGATAGATTCTATGGGAGGACGGCCGGCGTCCACCCTATAATGCGCAAAGATTTCTTTGGCCTCTTTTATTATAAATCTGAATTCATGAGCCAAAAATATAGTAGCGGCACGCTTAACAAAGGAGTGTTCGATATTAGAAAATTCTAGGAAAATCCTTTGTATAGAAGGGTGCATATGCATAAATCGCCTTTCAAGTTCAACGATAAGCATGGAAATGGTGTCCGCAAGACTACTAGTTCTATGAAGAATAGAACTGCCCACAGAGGGCAAAGCACCGGCACAAGTAAAGAAATCTTGAATAACTCCTTTTCCAATAATATTACCACTACCGATTCAAAATCTTTTTGTATGATAGGTAGGGGATTCTTCAGCAGGAGCTTCGGAATTTTCCATGATGTTATTATCGCCCATGTCAGCAATAATTTCCCCAATTTCAGACATAACGACAAGCAAGCAAACTAACACACGAGCAAACAGAAAGGCAACAAGAAAAGGCAAAACCGGAAAGAAAGGAGGATATTGGGAAAGAGAGGGCAAATAAAATGGCAAGGGTGAAGTGGGGGAGAGGAAAACGAGAGGCAAATGGCAAATAATGTAATGCGAGAGATAGGGATTGCGATGGGTACTTGGTATTGTTGACTTGCTTGCGTGAGGCTCCCCGGCAACGGCGCAAGAAATTCTTCTTGCTACCTCTTGAGCACTGCATTGGATTTCCCCGAAGAGGAGAGGATGATGCAGCAAAGTTGCGTAAGTATTTCCCTCGGTTTTTGAGAACCAAGGTATCAATCTAGTAGGAGACCACGCGCAAGTCCCTCGTACCTACACAAAATGATAGCTACTCGCAACCAACGCGATTAGGGGTTGTCAATCCCTTCACGGTCACTTACGAGGGTGAGATCTGATAGAGATGATAAATAATATTTTTGGTATTTTTGATAGATAGATGCAAAGTGAAAAGTAAAAGGAAAAGTAAAAACAAAGCAAGTAAATAAAGCGATAGAGATTGATATGATGAGAATAGACCCGGGGGCCATAGGTATCACTAGTGGCTTCTCTCAAGAGCATAGATATTCTACGGTGGGTGAACAAATTACTGTTGAGCAATTAACATAACTGAGCATAGTTATGAGTATATCTAGGTTATGATCATGTATATAGGCATCACGTCCGAGACATGTAGATCGAAATGATTCTGCATCTACTACTATTACTCCGCTCGTCGACCGCTATCCAGCATGCATCTAGAGTATTAAGTTAAAATAGAGTAACGACTTAAGTAAGATGACATGATGTAGAGGGATAAATTCATGCAATATGACAAAAAACCCATCTTGTTACCCTCGATGGCAACAATACAATGCGTGCCTTGCTGCCCCTTCTGTCACTGGGAAAGGACACCGCAAGATTGAACCCAAAGCTAAGCACTTCTCCCATTACAAGAACTATCAATCTAGTTGGCCAAACCAAAAAGGATAATTCGAAGAGACTTGCAAAGATAACTCAATCATACATAAAAGAATTCAGAGAAGATTCAAATATTTTCCATAGATAATACTGGATCATAAACCGCAATTCATCGATCTTAACAAACACACCGCAAAAAGAAGATTACATCGAATAGATCTCCACGAGAGAGGGGGAGAACATTGTATTGAGATCCAAAAAGAGAGAAGAATCCATCTAGCTACTAGCGATGGACCCGAAGGTCTGAAGTAAACTACTCACACTTCATCGGAGGGTCTATGGTGTTGATGTAGAAGCCCTCCGTGGTGGATGCCCCCTCCGGCGGAGCTCCGGAATAGGCCCCAAGATGGGATCTCGTGGATACAGAAGGTTGCGGCAGTGGAATTAGGTTTTTGGCTCATGTTCTGATCGTTTGGGGATACGTAGGTATATATAGGCGGAAGGAGTACGTCGGTGGAGCAGCAGGGGGCCCACGAGGTAGGGGGTGCGCCCAGGGGGCGCGCCCTCCACCCTCGTGACCGCCTCTGGCACTTCTTGGAGTAGGGTCCAAGTCTCCTGGATCACGTTCGGTGAGAAAATCATGTTCCCGAAGGTTTCATTCTGTTTGGACTCCGTTTGATATTCTGTTTCTTTGAAACACCGAAATAGGCAAAAAAACAGCAATTCTGGGCTGGGCCTTCGGTTAATAGGTTAGTCCAAAAAATAATATAAAAGTGGAAAATAAAGCCCAATATAGTCCAGAACAGTAGATAAAGTAGCATGGAGCAATCAAAAATTATAGATACGTTGGAGACGTATCAGTGGCCGTGCCGACGGCGAAAACCCACTGTCGACACGTCCCGATCAGGGGTCCCCGCCATTTTCTCTCACAAAGCCGGTGAGGTTGCCTTCGTCCCTTGCTCACTGCCGCGACGTGGGCAGTTGCCGCCTCCCGCCGCCCTCCTCAAGGTTGAGCTACGTCCCTCTGGTACAACTCCCTCTACAGCCGGCTTGCACCACTGCTCCAGCTGCCCACATCACTCCCTATGGATATTTCTCTACTTCTTTGCCCCGCACATACCTGATACCTCTACTGGCTCCTACTACTGTATTTGTGATGAGTTTATGTCTCATCAACTAGTCCCGGTAATCTTATTCTAATCACGCTTCTTCAATTTCTTTGCCACAGGTATGTTCATCTCGATTTTGGTGAAACTACACAAAATGATCCGATGGTCAAAAAGTTGCAAACTTCATTTATTATGAAGCTCCAACGTTGCCAGCAAATTGAAGCCTGGTCAGGGTTCACGGTTCAAGGGCTAGGGACTGCATGGATCATTTTTTTCTTTAGCTGCCTCTGTTCCAAAATAAGTGTCAACTTTAGTAGTAGTACAACTTTGTACTAAAGTTTGCACAAAGTTGAGACACTTATTTTGGAACGGAGGGAGTACATATTTGCTATGATCTGTCAATCATTGAGATGCAATAGCATGCATGTTAGTCTCCTTTGTATTTGATGAAATGTTGCAACGGGCAACCTTGGACGCAAGGTACATGTAACAGGAGCTGGAAGCTTCATAGCATTGTACAAATTTATCTTGCTGATAAATTACAGTATGTACTATACTAGTATTTCCTCCGTTCCTAAATATAAGTCTTCGTAGAGATTTCACCATGAACCACATGCGGATGTATATAGATGCATTTCAAGTGTAGATTCATTCATTTTGTTCCGTATGTAGTTCACCTAGTGGAATCTCTACAAAGACTTATCTACTAGTAATAGCTAGCCCCCACTACTAGGACTCTATCCTCTCCTTGAGCCACATCATCAAAATTGATGTAGCCGTTAGATGAAGTAAATCAGTCCATAATAGCCGTGTGATCTAGACGTTGAGAGGCTCCGCACTAAGCCACATGCAAGCATGCAGAAATACCGTGGCACATGCATGTAAGTGGGTTTTAAATCACATCAACATGTCTGCATGCAAGCATGCACCGGTAGCATGCATGTAAGTGAGCTTTTAAGTCCATTAACATTTAAAAAAGAAAAATATAATCCCATTATGCAGTAGGAGTTGGCTGATCTTTTTTCCTTACGTGGGATGATCTAAATGATGATGGGAGTTTATTTAGTTTGGCTACCACATTTGTCATGCGGTTATAGAGTTTTTTTTAGTTCTATGAAATCGATTATTTTGCGCAGAGAGATATACCGCTGTTCCGCAGGAATGCGCGGGGACTCATCTAGTAATATTTAGGAACGGAGGGAGTACTATGTAAAGAGTTGGGTGTCGCACGGTGATAGTGTGAGGTGGGCCATGTAATCACTGAGCCTGCGTGTTTTCACTGCTCTTGCACTCCTCCACTGTAAGAATGGAGAAAATTGTAATATACTACCTCCTTTCGCCGAAAGCATGGGACATCCAGCAGTCCTACCACCTTAATAATAAAGACCGATGAGCCGTCAAATCACATAGACCCAGCAGTAAGTTGGACGGACGAAGCAACCATCACTCTTGCGCCAGTGAGAGGTCGCGTCTGCTCTGCCCGGGCATGAATGCGGCACCGATTCTTTGGAGCGGCGCTGACCGTTTCGGGCGGGAAGCGCGCGCGGGCGATGGAGGGGCTTTGGGTGGGCCAGGCTGGTCAGGAGCGGGCGTGGCAGCTGTCCGCATGTCCCTACCGGACACGCTCGGAAACGAGAGGATGCACCGACTCTTGCGGCTAAAATCGTAAACTACACACCATTTCTCTGTAGGAGTAGGTTGATCTGTCGCACTCTCTAACACACACATGCTGTTAAACACACACACGCACACGCACGCACCTTGGTCCTGTTGCACCTTCTAACATGACTTATTACACCTAGACAGAGGGAGTAGTAAGTATATGAGATATGGTGGCACACTGAGTTAAGTCGAATACAAGTGCCCAAAATTTGTGTGCATGTTATAATAAGGATTCACCTAAAATAGTACGTGAGCGAACAGAGGGATCAATTTGACAGTGTTCCCGAGTAGTAGCGAGATGTGTGAGGTAAGATACACTGCTGGCGCTTTGATTTTTCTTATTAATTTGTTTGTTTCACCCTCTGACTGGTGGGACCCAACATACTACGTGGAGAGAGGTAAGGTGACTAAGGCTGCATTATTTCTGCACCACTGTGGATAGTCTTACCATCAAAGCCACAAGACACGATTATGATTGAAATCCCAATGACTCCCACACACGCACAAAAAAACACGGCATGCTTGTCACACGAATGCAGGAATGTATAAAAGGTTATTTTCCTCTCCTTGAACATAACGGGAGGGTTGTGTAGCTGGTTAGCCTGTTCGCTCATCAAACTTGAGGTCTCGGGTTCGATAACTACACATGAGCATAATTTTTCCCAGGAGGATTCTTTGACTGGTCAAAATGTTTTCTAGGGTTTGCACGCTTCACACTCTCTCTCCAGTATATATAAACACGCTGGAGCCTCAGCGCTTGTAGTTGCTCTCTTCACACTCTCTCGCCCTCTCCCGCTAGAGCCTCAGCGCTTGTAGTTTCTCTCTTCACACTCTCTCGCCCTCTCCAGATCTAAACAAGACTTCGTTGGCCTCTCTCTCTCCCCTCACTGCTGCTCAAAGAGCTAGCAGGATCCATCCGCCGGGAAGGGAAGGAGGCTTAACGTTGTCGCCATCGGCGAGGGAGGGAATCCACTACCGGCACAGCTATTCACTTTCCACCCAGCGGCGGCGTGGGAGGGCCTCCGACCCCTTCTTCTTTGCCGCCGTCCCGTCGCCCACCGAACCACGCCCCAAGAACCTTAAGGTATATTTTACTTACTCCACATGCATTGCTCTAGCTGCATGTATACCATGAATCTAGGACGTGGTTCAAAGAGGAAAGGAGTGGGGGAAAGTAGTGGGAAAAGTTGTATATAGCATGAGTCTAGGACGTGGTTCAAAGAGGAAATGAAAGGGGAAAGTTGTATAGCATGAATCTAGGACGCGGTTCAAAGAGGAAAGGAATGGGGGAAAGTACTGGGGAAAGTTGTATCGCATAAATCTAGGACGTGGTTCAAAGAGGAAAGGAAGGGGCGAAAGTACTAGTTCAAAAAGGAAAGGAAGGGACAAGGCTGTAGAGTTTGAGCAGGACTAGATTTGCTGCGCTCACATAGGGAAAGGTGTCTAAAGATAACAAAACTGGGACCAACACAAATATGCTCCTCGGTTGTTTGTTCTTTGTTGCAACAGACTGTGCATGACCACAATACATCGGTAGATGCACATGGTGCTGGTGCGTCCACTATCCCATGCAACTCATTAGCTGTTGTTAATCTAAGGCCCTGTTTGGTTAAAAACTCCCTAGTCCCTACCTGCTTGGTTCCAGTGACTAAACATGGACTAGAGGTTATTAAATGACATGATAAAAGACCATGTTACCCCTAGTAATGAACTAATACAAACAAGGTGCGATGCGTGGCAGGGGCAACTGTTGGAAAAAGTCCCAAAAAGACTCCCTCGGGGTCTTCTTTCTTTAGTCCCAAATGCCCACTTTTAGTCCCTAAAAGTCCCTCCTGTTTGGTTTAGATGGGACTGACACGGAGTTTTTTTAGTCCCTACACCAAAATGTCCCTGTAAACAAACACCCTCTAATAATGCCGCTGGAAAATTGATGCAATGCCACAGTTAAAAGCAAATTACATGTTTAACGAATTTTATTGTTAATATAATCTCTATGTTAATATTAATCAATACCACCATTTGAGAAATGCTACTGTCTCGCTTTCTTTCCCATTTAGATAAGGTAGATGCTTCTTTTTGTTGGCTTCTGTGTATCCACCGTTATTGACCACTAATTGTTTCCTTTGCACCTCTGTGTAAAGAAGGTTATCTACTTCACCTTGTTGCCATTGCGACCTTTTGTTGCACTGCACAAAACACTTTTGTTTTAAGAGTGTTTTGTGCAGTTCAACCAAAATGTCACACCGACAACGTTGCTTGATTGCTTGATCTTAGTGGAACTGCACAAGAGGAGATCTTACTTCCTATCCGTTAAGGCGAATTTGGTTCAGATCTTCTTCTTGTAAGTTGTTTGAATTCCGCATCATGAGCAGTACTAGCCTTCTTTCACATGATTCTGCAGTGTGCTTTCATATGTTGTGCTACTTGTATGATAATGTTGCTTGATTTTAGTGAACTGCACAAATGGAGACAAGACTTCCAATCTGTATGTGCACCGTAATATCCCATTGAGGTAAGATAAGGATATTTCACAACTGCTGGCCTGTATTTTGCCACTTTCATCAGAAAATTAAGTTTAGTACTATACTTGTGCTCCCTAATTAACATGCCAAATCTTACATTGAAGGCGAAGCTTGTGTGTTATTGAACCAAGTGATGAAGGGGAAGAAACAAGCGGAAGAAAAACAAAAATCAACTTCAGGCGCTGTAATGAAGCACTGGAACTGTGATGACACAAGTAATGATATAGTTTTGCATCTTAATTTATTGCTATTGGTGGAATGAGCAATTGTTTTGCCACTGATTTGATGCCATACGTAATTATCTCTACTTGTGCAATCAGGGATCTTCTTTGAAGATACCATATTTTAGTGGAACGGCACAAGAAGATGTTGGAAACATTAAACTAATCAAGGAGTATATAGTAAGCATGGACACCCCCGTAGATAGCAACAGGTGGTTCCGGAGAAGTGCTTCATCTGTATGCTCTACACAATCAGCCTCCTGATAAAGGTTGGTACTTGCCTACTGATTTCATCCATATGATTGAGCTTTGTCATCTATATTGCTGATGTGCTACTGTTTGGATACTGTCATGAAAACTGTGATGTTTTAAATATTTCCTTTCCTTTTTTTCGAGCAAACAGGGATGCTAGAATTTAGTAGTCCTCTTGTCTTTGCACAACAGGATCATCTTCCTCTGAAGAAGAATATGGAGTACGTGAAGTGACTAGTTCCGATTATGCCAGGATGAAGAAGCCTTGTCTATCTTCTCATCAGAAGGAGCAGTTGAAGGATGGTTACATTACTCCCCACAAGACCAAACTAACTTCAGCTCAGAAGGACTGACAAATCTCCATTTTTTTGATGTGATGCGCGAGTACAATGTTGTTCTAGGATTCTTTCTGGTGAGTTCCATTTTTCTGAAAGTGTGCTCTACATGGACCATGAATGTGCATGTTGAAACTATCAATTCATAGTACAGTTTGCTTTATACAAATCACCTTTTTGTATTTGTACAAACAGGGGTGCTCAGCTTGATTTCAATGGTAACTGCACAAAATGTTCATGAATACATCGAATCATTCATTTCCACCACAAGAAAGGAGGTGCCCATAAGTTCAAGGCGTTGCAACATATAAGGGCGAAATCATACAAGCTACGCGCGAATTTGGTTGATTTTAGTGGAACTGCACAAAAAGAATAGCTGGTTTATTTAGCACGAGGTGCCATGTCAATGTCCGAACTGATGGCAAACCCTGCCCATTCCACAATCGTAGGCATTTGATATTTTGGAATGGGAGAACCTTGTCAAATTTTGTTCATTGATTTTAGCAAGATATGCGTTTGATATTTTTGAATGGGACGCCCTTTGCTGTTAGCAGCGTCGATCAATTTTTTCTTTATTCTTTAGTTGTGAAGTAAATATTGCCTCTAACATGTGAGTCGCTGAGATGCATAATCATCGATTGTTTTGAATGTTCTCTATGAATTGCCAGGCCTTTGTGTTTGATTGCAATGTACAGAAACGCTAAAAAGCTGCTCAAACTCTTTGTACTCCTTCTGTTCCTTTGTACTTCAAACATTGTGAAAGTGCATACTTTTTTGTATAAGATTGGTCAAAGTAGAGATACTTTGACTGCAGACAAAACTTGTATGCAGACTAGAAAGGTCCGGAGGGAGTACATGTGAAACTGCTGCAAACGTGGTGATCACCGTAGTAGTACATATTGTTTTGCATGTTTATCCAATGCCAGTGATACAGGAATTCAAACTAATCGAAATAAATTCATTCATACACGGTCGGATTTCATATAAACATGCCGGATTTCATTACATTTCATACATTCTTCAACTAAAAAGGGGTGCACTGGAGGTATAATTAATTAACCGAAGCTACCCACCTATGTCCCGCTAAGTCAAATAGAAGCTTCAGTGACTTAACTGCAGGTGCAGTTGTGTAACTGACATGTGGCCTGTTGGGCCCATTTGTCAGTCAGCCAACTGCACCAGCAGTTAAGTAGAAGCAGCGTTCTTCTCCAGCGCAGCTCTCCGACTCCACGTCGCCGCCAACAAGCTAACCGGCCGTCAATGGTCAACCCGCCTAGCTTGGCTTCAACCGGAGGGTAGCAGCGGTGGCCTTACTTGGACCCGAGCGGCGGCGACCCTACCGTGTTCTACTCTTCCTTGTTTTCTGTGTGGCGCGGCCTCGTTGGCAGCGGGGCGGGGCCTCGGCGGAGCCGGCGATGTCCTCTGTCTCATTGCCGGCGGGCGGTGCCTCAGTGGAGCAGTGGAAATCCTCCCCCACGTTGCCGGCAGGGTGGGGCCTGGGCTGAGCCGGCAATGTCCTCTGCCACGTTGTTGGCGGGGCGGGGCCTCGGCGGAGCCGGCGGTGTCCTCTGCCTCGTTGTTGGCACCGCGGGGCCTCGGTGGAGCCGGCGGTGTCCTCTGCCTCATTGTTGGCGCCGCGGGGCCTCGGCGGAGCAGGGCCTCGTTGACACCAGCGGAGCGGGGACTCATCGGAGCCGGTATTGTCCTCTGCCTTGTCCTCGGTCTCGCCAAATAGCGCCTCGCCCACTTCATCGCCCTCTTTGCTAGCCTCTTTATAGGCGGCCGCAGCCTCCGCCACCCGCATGTGGTACCGCCAGCGCTCAAGGCGGCCCTTGCGGGCGGAGCGTTACGAGTCGATCAGCGCCTCCTGCTCCGCCCGCTCCGCGGTGATCTGCTCCTCCGCTTGCAGGTGCTCCTGGAGGAGATGATGGTTGTAGGCGGCGTCGGCCTACGCCTCCCGGAACAGCTCCTCATGCATCTGCCTCACCCTGTCCATATATTGGGCACGGGCCTCGCCGATGGTCATGGAGCAATGCAACGGCGAGGATGGCGCGGAGGAGGGGGTTGGCGCCAGATCATCGACTACCATGTTCTCCATTGGGACGTCGTCGTCCTCCGGCTGCCTGCCGGCCAGCCGGTTGGCAGCAATGGCTGCCATCTCCTTGTGGTCCGTCGTCCGCCCGTCCCGAAGAGCGCTAGAGCGCGAGGAAGCCATGGTGGGCAGTAGTGGTGTGGACAGGATAAAGGGAACCGATGCGGATGACTGCGGCTATGGCCGGCACAGCAGTTTATATAGCAATGGTGGGCGGGCGGAGGGACGGACGTGTGGCGCCGGAGTAGCCGCCTCGGCAACCGCGTATCATTAATGTGTGCAGAAGATGGACGGACGGTCTTCACTTGTGTTGTTTGAAGGCGGAGCAATCGCCTGCACCGGGAAGCGGGGCGGCCGGCGCTGACTGTTTCGGGCGGAAAGCGCGCGCGGGCGAGGAGATGACTTTACTTGGAGAGGATGACAATGGGGACCCACCAAGTCCATAGCCTCCCGTACGCAAGTGCCTCCTTATATTACATATATATATATATAACTATAATTTATTTTGCTTCCTCCTGGTTTCCTGACATCACGGTTCCACACCATTGTCAACCTATGTACTCCCTCCTTTCCGGTTTATAGGGCTTATCTCAAAATTTTAGTTTTTCCATTTTATAAGGCTCGATTTGGTTGTTTTCCATCACATGTTCATATTCCAAGGTGCATTAAATCATTGCATGCAAGTATTAAGAGAAAATTGACCAATGCATGTACTTTATGCATGCATGCATTGCAATTAATGCATTGATAAACATAATTTTTTGAGGATAACAAGAGCATTAATTAGGTGCTTTTGCAAAACTAAAAAAAGTATTCCACCACTCGCCATCTACCTTGATTGGTGAGATTTTTGAATTGAGCATTATAAACCGGAAAGGAGGGAGTAATCAATAAACGAGAGAATTGCACAAGAAGCGGCCGACAGCTGGGACCAAGCAGCTCGAGCAGTATTTGTGTTTTTGAGGTGTGAGCACTGTAGAGTTTTTCGATGTTTAGCCCAGATATTAATTTTTCTCCTCTGAACAACAACGAAAACATCGCTGCAGGTATTAACTGGGCGGGCTGTGGCCCGTCTAGCCCAGGCCAGATATCCAGCCCAGATATTAATTTTTTTCAAGCTGAAAATGGCTAGCCCAGCTATACTTTTTTTTAGGAATACCCAGGCAAGGTCAAGTTGTTATTCTCCGCCCCGCTGGGCTGCAAATCTTTCCTAGGAGGGATGCATTAGGCTTAACAAGAAAATGGGCTTTAAGAAATAATAAATGGGATGTAATTATAAAAACTGGGTAGTAACTATAAAAAATGCACCAAACAGTGATTACTTTATAAAATATTATTTTTGGATATTAAAAATTTTAATTTCATTAATTGTTGCGAGCGCAATGTTTCGTTGGATTTTTACGTAATATAAATTTATATTGAAATTGTATTTAATCTGACTACAAATTTCGGGATAAAAATATTCGGATCCCATCAAAATGTGGGAAATTTTATTGAATTCTATTTTGAACGGTTGGTTGAAATGGGCTGTACTTTTAACAAACTATAAATGGGCTGTAGTAAATTATATTAGAATTCAAAAATGGGCTACACATTCTTACAAATCTCAAATGGGCTATAAGTTCTCTGCCACACACTTCTGGCCTTACTAAGTTGACGCGTCCCCTAAAAAACAGAGTTGACGCGTATGCAAGGCTTTGTCAACTTATAGTCAACACACGGTTCTAGCAGCAGTGGCCGTTAGATGTCCATCCAACAGATGCCGTGCTTCTTCTTCAATCTCGGATATTCTAGCTTCACCCGCCCAAAAAATGATTCCTCCCCCTGACATCTGGGGCGCACCGTTTCGGAAGCTGGCCTATGGGCCTACTAAGTTGACATACCAAGGGCTTTGTCAACTTAGTCAATATAAACGATTCTAGCTGCAGTGACCGTACGATGTCCATCCAACGGCCGTCGTGCTTCTTCAACCTCTGGTCTTCTTGCTCCAGCCGTCCAAAGCAGCACCGGTCGTGCCGCCTGCTCCTGCCTCCCGTGGCCGGCTGTGCTGCCGTGGAGGCCTCACCGCCCCTACTACTCCCACCGCTGGCCAGGCCATCCCTCCACTCACCCACACCCCCTGTTATTCTGCGGAGACGGCAGCGCAGCCGAACCAGCGAAACCTCGTACTCCTCTCCGCATGTGCATCCACTGTCGCGTCTTCCCCGGCTCCGCGTCGTCCCCTTCCTAGGCCTCGCCGTCGTCCACCGCCGTGGTGCTCTCGGCGCGGCGTGGTCAACGTGGTCAAGGAACGACTTCCATCGGACGTGGACTATACGTGGAGAGGCTGACAGCTGGGTCCACGGCAGCCGCAAGGAAGTGCCTCCTTATTACGCACAAAATAATTATTCCTCCAGCTGATAGCGGGGACCCACCGGATGGGCCACCGTATTTCGTGAAAAAAATGATTCACCCCCTGACTGCTAGGACCCACGAGCTACATCTTCGCACGCAAGGAAGTGCGTCCGGGAAAAAAACAATTCGCCCCTCTGACTGCTGGGACCCACCAGCTACATCTTTGCACGCAAGGAAGTGCGTCCGGAAAAAAACGATTCGCCCCCCGACTGCTAGGACCCACCAGCTACACCTTCGCACGCAAGGAAGTGCATCCGGAAAAAAAACGATTCGCCCCCCTGACTGTTGGGACCCAGCAGCTACACCTTCGCACGCAAGGAAGTGCGTCCAGGCAAAAAAAATAGGTTCGCCCCCCTGACTGCTAGGACCCACCAGCTACATCTTCGCAGGCAAGGAAGTGCCTGATAGTCGGGACCCACCTGGTCGAAGCGTACGTAGCGTTGTCATCCTGGTCGCGAACATGTACGTACATACTGGTCGATGTAGAGGCGCGCACGTGTCGTAGTAGAGGCGTGTACATGTCGTAGTAGAGGCGCGCACGTAGCATGTACACGTACGTACAGCGGCCAGGGTGCAAGAAAGAAAATACGGCCACGTACGAACATACGGGCGGGGTCTTGAACGCCTACTCACGCATACGTACGGCCAGGGCTCGTGTACATGGCTGGGTCGGAACGGAGAAACAGCATCGTAGTCGTGTTCATGGGGAGGCAACGGAATGCGTCATGTTCATGGAGAGGCAACGGAATGCCTTGTGTTTATCGGGAGGCAACAGAACGCGTGGGAGCCAACCGGCTTGGATGGAACAGGCGATGGAAATGAGGCCTGGTGTACCGCACAACGGAGGAAACAGACCTCCTACGTTCGGAACGGGGTCCTGTTGATCGGGAGGGGTGTGGCGTACCGCAAAACGGAGGAAACGGACCTCCTACGGTCGAAACGGGGGTCCTGTTGATTGGGAGGGGTGTGGCGTACCGCAAAACGGACGAAACGGACCTCCTACGGTCGGAACGGGGGTTCTGTTGAATTCATAATTACCCAACTAGCACGACTTTGATATTATCACCTCCATATATCAAAACTATTATCAAGCATTAAACTTATCTTAGTATTCAATGCACTCAAAAGAAAGTTTCACATATCTTGAACACCAAGTATATTAACATTAAGCAAATTACCATGCTATTAACGACTCTCAAAATAATCTAAGTGAAGCATGAGAGATCAATAGTTTCTTTAAAATAAATCCACCACTGTGCTCTAAAAGATCTAAGTGAAGTACTAGAGCAAAAATTATCACGCTCAAAAGATATAAGTGAAGCACTATGAGCAAAACTATCAAGCTCAAAAGATATAAGTGAAGCACTATGAGCAAAACTATCAAGCTCAAAAGATATAAGTGAAGCACATAGAGTATTCTATCAAATTACAATTCATGTATGGCTCTCTCAAAAGGTGTGTACAGCAAGGATGATTGTGGTAAACTAACAAGCAAAGACGCAAATAATACAAGACGCTCCAAGCAAAACACATATCATGTGGTGAATAAAAATATAGCTCCAAGTAAATTACCGATGGAAGTGGACGAAAGAGGGGATGCCTTCCGGGGCATCCCCAAGCTTTGACTTTTTGGTGTCCTTGGATTATCTTGGGGGTGCCATGGGCATCCCCAAGCTTAGTCTCTTGCCACTCCTTGTTCCATAATCCATCAAAAGAATTCACCCAAAACTTGAAAACTTCACAACACAAAACTCAACAGAAATCCCGTGAGCTCCGTTAGAGAAAGAAAACAAAAGACTACTTCAAGGTACT
>NC_041385.1:225941599-225951550 GCF_002162155.2 Triticum dicoccoides
TAAGTATTTCCCTCGGTTTTTGAGAACCAAGGTATCAATCCAGTAGGAGACCACGCGCAAGTCCCTCGTACCTACACAAAATGATAGCTACTCGCAACCAACGCGATTAGGGGTTGTCAATCCCTTCACGGTCACTTACGAGGGTGAGATCTGATAGAGATGATAAATAATATTTTTGGTATTTTTGATAGATAGATGCAAAGTGAAAAGTAAAAGGAAAAGTAAAAACAAAGCAAGTAAATAAAGCGATAGAGATTGATATGATGAGAATAGACACGGGGGCCATAGGTATCACTAGTGGCTTCTCTCAAGAGCATAGATATTCTACGGTGGGTGAACAAATTACTGTTGAGCAATTAACATAACTGAGCATAGTTATGAGTATATCTAGGTTATGACCATGTATATAGGCATCACGTCCGAGACATGTAGATCGAAATGATTCTGCATCTACTACTATTACTCCGCTCGTCGACCGCTATCCAGCATGCATCTAGAGTATTAAGTTAAAACAGAGTAACGACTTAAGTAAGATGACATGATGTAGAGGGATAAATTCATGCAATATGACAAAAAACCCATCTTGTTATCCTCGATGGCAACAATACAATGCGTGCCTTGCTGCCCCTTCTGTCACTGGGAAAGGACACCGCAAGATTGAACCCAAAGCTAAGCACTTCTCCCATTACAAGAACTACCAATCTAGTTGGCCAAACCAAAAAGGATAATTCGAAGAGACTTGCAAAGATAACTCAATCATACATAAAAGAATTCAGAGAAGATTCAAATATTTTCCATAGATAATACTGGATCATAAACCGCAATTCATCGATCTTAACAAACACACCGCAAAAAGAAGATTACATCGAATAGATCTCCAGGAGAGAGGGGGAGAACATTGTATTGAGATCCAAAAAGAGAGAAGAATCCATCTAGCTACTAGCGATGGACCCGAAGGTCTGAAGTAAACTACTCACACTTCATCGGAGGGTCTATGGTGTTGATGTAGAAGCCCTCCGTGGTGGATGCCCCCTCCGGCAGAGCTCCGGAATAGGCCCCAAGATGGGATCTCGTGGATACAGAAGGTTGCGGCAGTGGAATTAGGTTTTTGGCTCATGTTCTGATCGTTTGGGGATACGTAGGTATATATAGGCGGAAGGAGTACGTCGGTGGAGCAGCAGGGGGCCCACGAGGTAGGGGGCGCGCCCAGGGGGCGCGCCCTCCACCCTCGTGACCGCCTCAGGCACTTCTTGGAGTAGGGTCCAAGTCTCCTGGATCACGTTCGGTGAGAAAATCATGTTCCCGAAGGTTTCATTCTGTTTGGACTCCGTTTGATATTCTGTTTCTTTGAAACACCGAAATAGGCAAAAAAACAGCAATTCTGGGCTGGGCCTTCGGTTAATAGGTTAGTCCAAAAAATAATATAAAAGTGGAAAATAAAGCCCAATATAGTCCAGAACAGTAGATAAAGTAGCATGGAGCAATCAAAAATTATAGATACGTTGGAGACGTATCAGTGGCCGTGCCGACGGCGAAAACCCACTGTCGACACGTCCCGATCAGGGGTCCCCGCCATTTTCTCTCACAAAGCCGGTGAGGTTGCCTTCGTCCCTTGCTCACTGCCGCGACGTGGGCAGTTGCCGCCTCCCGCCGCCCTCCTCAAGGTTGAGCTACGTCCCTCTGGTACAACTCCCTCTACAGCCGGCTTGCACCACTGCTCCAGCTGCCCACATCACTCCCTATGGATATTTCTCTACTTCTTTGCCCCGCACATACCTGATACCTCTACTGGCTCCTACTACTGTATTTGTGATGAGTTTATGTCTCATCAACTAGTCCCAGTAATCTTATTCTAATCACGCTTCTTCAATTTCTTTGCCACAGGTATGTTCATCTCGATTTTGGTGAAACTACACAAAATGATCCGATGGTCAAAAAGTTGCAAACTTCATTTATTATGAAGCTCCAACGTTGCCAGCAAATTGAAGCCTGGTCAGGGTTCACGGTTCAAGGGCTAGGGACTGCATGGATCATTTTTTTCTTTAGCTGCCTCTGTTCCAAAATAAGTGTCAACTTTAGTAGTAGTACAACTTTGTACTAAAGTTTGCACAAAGTTGAGACACTTATTTTGGAACGGAGGGAGTACATATTTGCTATGATCTGTCAATCATTGAGATGCAATAGCATGCATGTTAGTCTCCTTTGTATTTGATGAAATGTTGCAACGGGCAACCTTGGACGCAAGGTACATGTAACAGGAGCTGGAAGCTTCATAGCA
The DNA here is from genome assembly GCF_002162155.2 of Triticum dicoccoides. NCBI lineage: Eukaryota > Viridiplantae > Streptophyta > Magnoliopsida > Poales > Poaceae > Triticum > Triticum dicoccoides. The sequence goes on from NC_041385.1 coordinate 225,943,878, forward strand.
TTGTACAAATTTATCTTGCTGATAAATTACAGTATGTACTATACTAGTATTTCCTCCGTTCCTAAATATAAGTCTTCGTAGAGATTTCACCATGAACCACATGCGGATGTATATAGATGCATTTCAAGTGTAGATTCATTCATTTTGTTCCGTATGTAGTTCACCTAGTGGAATCTCTACAAAGACTTATCTACTAGTAATAGCTAGCCCCCACTACTAGGACTCTATCCTCTCCTTGAGCCACATCATCAAAATTGATGTAGCCGTTAGATGAAGTAAATCAGTCCATAATAGCCGTGTGATCTAGACGTTGAGAGGCTCCGCACTAAGCCACATGCAAGCATGCAGAAATACCGTGGCACATGCATGTAAGTGGGTTTTAAATCACATCAACATGTCTGCATGCAAGCATGCACCGGTAGCATGCATGTAAGTGAGCTTTTAAGTCCATTAACATTTAAAAAAGAAAAATATAATCCCATTATGCAGTAGGAGTTGGCTGATCTTTTTTCCTTACGTGGGATGATCTAAATGATGATGGGAGTTTATTTAGTTTGGCTACCACATTTGTCATGCGGTTATAGAGTTTTTTTAGTTCTATGAAATCGATAATTTTGCGCAGAGAGATATACCGCTGTTCCGCAGGAATGCGCAGGGACTCATCTAGTAATATTTGGGAACGGAGGGAGTACTATGTAAAGAGTTGGGTGTCGCACGGTGATAGTGTGAGGTGGGCCATGTAATCACTGAGCCTGCGTGTTTTCACTGCTCTTGCACTCCTCCGCTGTAAGAATGGAGAAAATTGTAATCTACTACCTCCTTTCGCCGAAAGCATGGGACATCCAGCAGTCCTACCACCTTAATAATAAAGACCGATGAGCCGTCAAATCACATAGACCCAGCAGTAAGTTGGACGGACGAAGCAACCATCACTCTTGCGCCAGTGAGAGGTCGCGTCCGCTCTGCCCGGGCATGAATGCAGCACCGATTCTTTGGAGCGGCGCTGACCGTTTCGGGCGGGAAGCGCGCGCGGGTGATGGAGGGGCTTTGGGTGGGCCAGGCTGGTCAGGAGCGGGCGTGGCAGCTGTCCGCATGTCCCTACCGGACACGCTCGGAAACGAGAGGATGCACCGACTCTCGCGGCTAAAATCGTAAACTACACACCATTTCTCTGTAGGAGTAGGTTGATCTGTCGCACTCTCTAACACACACATGCTGTTAAACACACACACGCACACGCACGCACCTTGGTCCCGTTGCACCTTCTAACATGACTTATTACACCTAGACAGAGGGAGTAGTAAGTATATGAGATATGGTGGCACACTGAGTTAAGTCGAATACAAGTGCCCAAAATTTGTGTGCATGTTATAATAAGGATTCACCTAAAATAGTACGTGAGCGAACAGAGGGATCAATTTGACAGTGTTCCCGAGCAGTAGCGAGATGTGTGAGGTAAGATACACTGCTGGCGCTTTGATTTTTCTTATTAATTTGTTTGTTTCACCCTCTGACTGGTGGGACCCAACATACTACGTGGAGAGAGGTAAGGTGACTAAGGCTGCATTATTTCTGCACCACTGTGGATAGTCTTACCATCAAAGCCACAAGACACGATTATGATTGAAATCCCAATGACTCCCACACACACACAAAAAAACACGGCATGCTTGTCACACGAATGCAGGAATGTATAAAAGGTTATTTTCCTCTCCTTGAACATAACGGGAGGGTTGTGTAGCTGGTTAGCCTGTTCGCTCATCAAACTTGAGGTCTCGGGTTCGATAACTACACATGAGCATAATTTTTCCCAGGAGGATTCTTTGACTGGTCAAAATGTTTTCTAGGGTTTGCACGCTTCACACTCTCTCTCCAGTATATATAAACACGCTGGAGCCTCAGCGCTTGTAGTTGCTCTCTTCACACTCTCTCGCCCTCTCCCGCTGGAGCCTCAGCGCTTGTAGTTTCTCTCTTCACACTCTCTCGCCCTCTCCAGATCTAAACAAGACTTCGTTGGCCTCTCTCTCTCCCCTCACTGCTGCTCAAAGAGCTAGCAGGATCCGTCCGCCGGGAAGGGAAGGAGGCTTAACGTTGTCACCATCGGCGAGGGAGGGAATCCACTACCGGCACAGCTATTCACTTTCCACCCAGCGGCGGCGCGGGAGGGCCTCCGACCCCTTCTTCTTTGCCGCCGTCCCGTCGCCCACCGAACCACGCCCCAAGAACCTTAAGGTATATTTTACTTACTCCACATGCATTGCTCTAGCTGCATGTATACCATGAATCTAGGACGTGGTTCAAAGAGGAAAGGAGTGGGGGAAAGTAGTGGGAAAAGTTGTATATAGCATGAGTCTAGGACGTGGTTCAAAGAGGAAATGAAAGGGGAAAGTTGTATAGCATGAATCTAGGACGCGGTTCAAAGAGGAAAGGAATGGGGGAAAGTAGTGGGGAAAGTTGTATCGCATAAATCTAGGACGTGGTTCAAAGAGGAAAGGAAGGGGCGAAAGTACTAGTTCAAAAAGGAAAGGAAGGGACAAGGCTGTAGAGTTTGAGCAGGACTAGATTTGCTGCGCTCACATAGGGAAAGGTGTCTAAAGATAACAAAACTGGGACCAACACAAATATGCTCCTCGGTTGTTTGTTCTTTGTTGCAACAGACTGTGCATGACCACAATACATTGGTAGATGCACATGGTGCTGGTGCGTCCACTGTCCCGTGCAACTCATTAGCTGTTGTTAATCTAAGGCCCTGTTTGGTTAAAAACTCCCTAGTCCCTACCTGCTTGGTTCCAGTGACTAAACATGGACTAGAGGTTATTAAATGACATGCTAAAAGACCATGTTACCCCTAGTAATGAACTAATACAAACAAGGTGCGATGCGTGGCAGGGGCAACTGTTGGAAAAAGTCCCAAAAAGACTCCCTCGGGGTCTTCTTTCTTTAGTCCCAAATGCCCACTTTTAGTCCCTAAAAGTCCCTCCTGTTTGGTTTAGATGGGACTGACACGGAGTTTTTTTAGTCCCTACACCAAAATGTCCCTGTAAACAAACACCCTCTAATAATGCCGCTGGAAAATTGATGCAATGCCACAGTTAAAAGCAAATTACATGTTTAACGAATTTTATTGTTAATATAATCTCTATGTTAATATTAATCAATACCACCGTTTGAGAAATGCTACTATCTCGCTTTCTTTCCCATTTAGATAAGGTAGATGCTTCTTTTTGTTGGCTTCTGTGTCATCCACCGTTATTGACCACTAATTGTTTCCTTTGCACCTCTGTGTAAACAGGGTTATCTACTTCACCTTGTTGCCATTGCGACCTTTTGTTGCACTTCACAAAACACTTTTGTTTTAAGAGTGTTTTGTGCAGTTCAACCAAAATGTCACACCGACAATGTTGCTTGATTGCTTGATCTTAGTGGAACTGCACAAGAGGAGATCTTACTTCCTATCCGTTAAGGCGAATTTGGTTCAGATCTTCTTCTTGTGAGTTGTTTGAATTCCGCATCATGAGCAGTACTAGCCTTCTCTCACATGATTCTGCAGTGTGCTTTCATATGTTGTGCTACTTGTATGATAATGTTGCTTGATTTTAGTGAACTGCACAAATGGAGACAAGACTTCCAATCTGTATGTGCACCGTAATATCCCATTGAGGTAAGATAAGGATATTTCACAACTGCTGGCCTGTATTTTGCCACTTTCATCAGAAAATTAAGTTTAGTACTATACTTGTGCTCCCTAATTAACATGCCAAATCTTACATTGAAGGCGAAGCTTGTGTGTTATTGAACCAAGTGATGAAGGGGAAGAAACAAGCGGAAGAAAAACAAAAATCAACTTCCGGCGCTGTAATGAAGCACTGGAACTGTGATGACACAAGTAATGATACAGTTTTGCATCTTAATTTATTGCTATTGGTGGAATGAGCAATTGTTTTGCCACTGATTTGATGCCATACGTAATTATCTCTACTTGTGCAAGCAGGGATCTTCTTTGAAGATACCATATTTTAGTGGAACTGCACAAGAAGATGTTGGAAACATTAAACTAATCAAGGAGTATATAGTCAGCATGGACACCCCCGTAGATAGCAACAGGTGGTTCCGGAGAAGTGCTTCATCTGTATGCTCTACACAATCAGCCTCCTGATAAAGGTTGGTACTTGCCTACTGATTTCATCCATATGATTGAGCTTTGTCATCTATATTGCTGATGTGCTACTGTTTGGATACTGTCATGAAAACTGTGATGTTTTAAATATTTCCTTTCCTTTTTTTCGAGTAAACAGGGATGCTAGAATTTAGTAGTCCTCTTGTCTTTGCACAACAGGATCATCTTCCTCTGAAGAAGAATATGGAGTACGTGAAGTGACTAGTTCCGATTATGCCAGGATGAAGAAGCCTTGTCTATCTTCTCATCAGAAGGAGCAGTTGAAGGATGGTTACATTACTCCCCACAAGACCAAACTAACTTCAGCTCAGAAGGACTGACAAATCTCCATTTTTTTGCTGTGATGCGCGAGTACAATGTTGTTCTAGGATTCTTTCTGGTGAGTTCCATTTTTCTAAAAGTGTGCTCTACATGGACCATGAATGTGCATGTTGAAACTATCAATTCATAGTACAGTTTGCTTTATACTAATCACCTTTTTGTATTTGTGCAAACAGGGGTGCTCAGCTTGATTTCAATGGGAGCTGCAGAAAATGTTCATGAATACATCGAATCATTCATTTCCACCACAAGAAAGGAGGTGCCCATAAGTTCAAGGCGTTGCAACATATAAGGGCGAAATCATACAAGCTACGCGCGAATTTGGTTGATTTTAGTGGAACTGCACAAAAAGAATAGCTGGTTTATTTAGCACGAGGTGCCATGTCAATGTCCGAACTGATGGCAAACCCTTCCCATTCCACAATCGTAGGCATTTGATATTTTGGAATGGGAGAACCTTGTCAAATTTTGTTCATTGATTTTAGCAAGATATGCGTTTGATATTTTCGAATGGGACACCCTTTGCTGTCAGCAGCATCGATCATTTTTTTCTTTATTCTTTAGTTGTGAAGTAAATATTGCCTCTAACATGTGAGTCGCTGAGATGCATAATCATCGATTGTTTTGAATGTTCTCTATGAATTGCTAGGCCTTTGTGTTTGATTGCAATGTACAGAAACGCTAAAAAGCTGCTCAAACTCTTTGTACTCCTTCTGTTCCTTTGTACTTCGCACATTGTGAAAGTGCATACTTTTTTGTATAAGATTGGTCAAAGTAGAGATACTTTGACTGTAGACAAAACTTGTATGCAGACTAGAAAGGTCCGGAGGGAGTACATGTGAAACTGCTGCAAACGAGGTGATCACCGTAGTAGTACATATTGTTTTGCATGTTCATCCAATGCCAGTGATACAGGAATTCAAACTAATCGAAATAAATTCATTCATACACGGTCGGATTTCATATAAACATGCCGGATTTCATTACATTTCATACATTCTTCAACTAAAAAGGGGTGCACTGGAGGTATAATTAATTAACCGAAGCTACCCACCTATGTCCCGCTGAGTCAAACAGAAGCTTCAGTGACTTAACTGCAGGTGCGGTTGTGTAACTGACATGTGGCATGTTGGGCCCATGTGTCAGTCAGCCAACTGCACCAGCAGTTAAGTAGAAGCAGCGTTCTTCTCTAGCGCAGCTCTCCGACTCCACGTCGCCGCCAACAAGCTAACCGGCCGTCAATGGTCAACCCGCCTAGCTTGGCTTCAACCGGAGGGTAGCAGCGGTGGCCTTACTTGGACCCGAGCGGCGGCGACCTACTGTGTTCTACTCTTCCTTGTTTTCTGTGTGGCGCGGCCTCGTTGGCAGCGGGGCGGGGCCTCGGCGGAGCCGGCGATGTCCTCTGTCTCATTGCCGGCGGGCGGTGCCTCAGCGGAGCAGTGGAAATCCTCCCCCACGTTGCCGGCAGGGTGGGGCCTCGGCTGAGCCGGCAATGTCCTCTGCCACGTTGTTGGCGGGGCGGGGCCTCGGCGGAGCCGGCGGTGTCCTCTGCCTCGTTGTTGGCACCGCGGGGCCTCGGTGGAGCCGGCGGTGTCCTCTGCCTCGTTGTTGGCGCCGCGGGGCCTCGGCGGAGCAGGGCCTCGTTGACACCAGCGGAGCGGGGACTCGTCGGAGCCGGCATTATCCTCTGCCTCGTCCTCGGTCTCCCCAAATGGCGCCTCGCCCACTTCATCGCCCTCTTTGCTAGCCTCTTTATAGGCGGCCGCAGCCTCCGCCACCCGCATGTGGTACCGCCAGCGCTCAAGGCGGCCCTTGCGGGCGGAGCGTTACGAGTCGATCAGCGCCTCCTGCTCCGCCCGCTCCGCGGTGATCTGCTCCTCCGCCTGCAGGTGCTCCTGGAGGAGATGGTGGTTGTAGGCGGCGTCGGCCTACGCCTCCCGGAACAGCTCCTCATGCATCTGCCTCACCCTGTCCATATATTGGGCACGGGCCTCGCCGATGGTCATGGAGCAATGCAACGGCGAGGATGGCGCGGAGGAGGGGGTTGGCGCCAGATCGTCGACTACCATGTTCTCCATTGGGACGTCGTCGTCCTCCGGCTGCCTGCCGGCCAGCCGGTTGGCAGCAATGGCTGCCATCTCCTTGTGGTCCGTCGTCCGCCCGTCCCGAAGAGCGCTAGAGCGCGAGGAAGCCATGGTGGGCAGTAGTGGTGTGGACAAGATAAAGGGAACGGATGCGGATGACTGCGGCTATGGCCGGCACAGCAGTTTATATAGCAATGGTGGGCGGGCGGAGGGACGGACATGTGGCGCCGGAGTAGCCGCCTCGGCAACCGCGTATCATTAATGTGTGCAGAAGATGGACGGACGGTCTGCACTTGTGTTGTTTGAAGGCGGAGCAATCGCCTGCACCGGGAAGCGGGGCGGCCGGCGCTGACTGTTTCGGGCGGAAAGCGCGCGCGGGCGAGGAGATGACTTTACTTGGAGAGGATGACAATGGGGACCCACCAAGTCCATAGCCTCCCGTACGCAAGTGCCTCCTTATATTACATATATATATATATATATAACTATAATTTATTTTGCTTCCTCCTGGTTTCCTGACATCACGGTTCCACACCATTGTCAACCTATGTACTCCCTCCTTTCCGGTTTATAGGGCTTATCTCAAAATTTTAGTTTTTCCATTTTATAAGGCTCGATTTGGTTGTTTTCCATCACATGTTCATATTCCAAGGTGCATTAAATCATTGCATGCAAGTATTAAGAGAAAATTGACCAATGCATGTACTTTATGCATGCATGCATTGCAATTAATGCATTGATAAACATAATTTTTTGAGGATAACAAGAGCATTAATTAGGTGCTTTTGCAAAACTAAAAAAAGTATTCCACCACTCGCCATCTACCTTGATTGGTGAGATTTTTGAATTGAGCATTATAAACCGGAAAGGAGGGAGTAATCAATAAACGAGAGAATTGCACAAGAAGCGGCCGACAGCTGGGACCAAGCAGCTCGAGCAGTATTTGTGTTTTTGAGGTGTGAGCACTGTAGAGTTTTTCGATGTTTAGCCCAGATATTAATTTTTCTCCTCTGAACAACAACGAAAACATCGCTGCAGGTATTAACTGGGCGGGCTGTGGCCCGTCTAGCCCAGGCCAGATATCCAGCCCA
>NC_041385.1:225951966-225954267 GCF_002162155.2 Triticum dicoccoides
CACAAGAAGCGGCCGACAGCTGGGACCAAGCAGCTCGAGCAGTATTTGTGTTTTTGAGGTGTGAGCACTGTAGAGTTTTTCGATGTTTAGCCCAGATATTAATTTTTCTCCTCTGAACAACAACGAAAACATCGCTGCAGGTATTAACTGGGCGGGCTGTGGCCCGTCTAGCCCAGGCCAGATATCCGGCCCAGATATTAATTTTTTTTCAAGCTGAAAATGGCTAGCCCAGCTATACTTTTTTTTAGGAATACCCAGGCAAGGTCAAGTTGTTATTCTCCGCCCCGCTGGGCTGCAAATCTTTCCTAGGAGGGATGCATTAGGCTTAACAAGAAAATGGGCTTTAAGAAATAATAAATGGGATGTAATTATAAAAACTGGGTAGTAACTATAAAAAATGCACCAAACAGTGATTACTTTATAAAATATTATTTTTGGATATTGAAAATTTTAATTTCATTAATTGTTGCGAGCGCAATGTTTCGTTGGATTTTTACGTAATATAAATTTATATTGAAATTGTATTTAATCTGACTACAAATTTCGGGATAAAAATATTCGGATCCCATCAAAATGTGGGAAATTTTATTGAATTCTATTTTGAACGGTTGGTTGAAATGGGTTGTACTTTTAACAAACTATAAATGGGCTGTAGTAAATTATATTAGAATTCAAAATGGGCTACACATTCTTACAAATCTCAAATGGGCTATAAGTTCTCTGCCACACACTTCTGGCCTTACTAAGTTGACGCGTCCCCTAAAAAACAGAGTTGACGCGTATGCAAGGCTTTGTCAACTTATAGTCAACACACGGTTCTAGCAGCAGTGGCCGTTGGATGTCCATCCAACAGATGTCGTGCTTCTTCTTCAATCTCGGATATTCTAGCTTCACCCGCCCAAAAAATGATTCCTCCCCCTGACATCTGGGGCGCACCGTTTCGGAAGCTGGCCGATGGGCCTACTAAGTTGACATACCAAGGGCTTTGTCAACTTAGTCAATATAAACGATTCTAGTTGCAGTGACCGTACGATGTCCATCCAACGGCCGTCGTGCTTCTTCAACCTCTGGTCTTCTTGCTCCAGCCGTCCAAAGCAGCACCGGTCGTGCCGCCTGCTCCTGCCTCCCGTGGCCGGCTGTGCTGCCGTGGAGGCCTCACCGCCCCTACTACTCCCACCGCTGGCCAGGCCATCCCTCCACTCACCCACACCCCCTGTTATTTTGCGGCGACGGCAGCGCAGCCGAACTAGCGAAACCTCGTACTCCTCTCCTCATGTGCATCCACTGTCGCGTCTTCCCCGGCTCCGCGTCGTCCCCTTCCTAGGCCTCGCCGTCGTCCACCGCCGTGGTGCTCTCGGCGCGGCGTGGTCAACGTGGTCAAGGAACGACTTCCATCGGACGTGGACTATACGTGGAGAGGCTGACAGCTGGGTCCACGGCAGCCGCAAGGAAGTGCCTCCTTATTACGCACAAAATAATTATTCCTCCACCTGACAGCGGGGACCCACCGGACGGGCCACCGTATTTCGTGAAAAAAGTGATTCACCCCCTGACTGCTGGGACCCATGAGCTACATCTTCGCACGCAAGGAAGTGCGTCCGGGAAAAAAACAATTCGCCCCTCTGACTGCTGGGACCCACCAGCTACATCTTCGCACACAAGGAAGTGCGTCCGAAAAAAAACGATTCGCCCCCCGACTGCTGGGACCCACCAGCTACACCTTCGCACGCAAGGAAGTGCATCCGGAAAAAAAACGATTCGCCCCCCTGACTGTTGGGACCCAGCAGCTACACCTTCGCACGCAAGGAAGTGCGTCCAGGCAAAAAAAACGATTCGCCCCCCTGACTACTAGGACCCACCAGCTACATCTTCGCAGGCAAGGAAGTGCCTGATAGTCGGGACCCACCTGGTCAAAGCGTACGTAGCGTTGTCATCCTGGTCGCGAACATGTACGTACATACTGGTCGATGTAGAGGCGCGCACGTGTCGTAGTAGAGGCGCGTACGTGTCGTAGTAGAGGCGCGCACGTAGCATGTACACGTACGTACAGCGGCCAGGGTGCAAGAAAGAAAATACGGCCACGTACGAACATACGGGCGGGGTCTTGAACGCCTACTCACGCATACGTACGGCCAGGGCTCGTGTACATGGCTGGGTCGGAATGGAGAAACAGCATCGTCGTCGTGTTCATGGGGAGGCAACGGAATGCGTCATGTTCATGGGGAGGCAACGGAATGCCTCGTGTTTATCGGGAGGCAACGGAACGCGTGGGAGCCAACCGGCTTGGATGGAACAAGCGAT